>NW_026000016.1:29821511-29848861 GCF_001458135.2 Marmota marmota marmota | reverse complement strand
ATACAAGAGGAAATGAGGGGAAAGGGAAAAATAATACAAGGGGGAGAAATGAAGGTCAGTAGAGGGGGTAGAGAGAGAAGAGGGGTGGGGAGGGGAGGGGAGGGGGGATAGTAGAGGATAGGAAAGGTAGCAGAACATGACAGTCACTAGTATGGCAATATGTAAATCAATGGATGTGTAATTGATGTGATTCTGCAATCTGTATATGGGCTAAAAATGGGAGTTCATAACCCACTTGAAGCAAAGTGTGAAAGATGATATATCAAGAACTATGTAATGTTTTGAACAACCAACAATAAAAAAAAAAAGAATTTATGACAGATCTCCTTGGTAAGGTTACAGAAATAATAGGCAGATCCATCGTTTTCTTCTCTAATATGCTATTCAGCTAATTGAAAAGTACTCACTGAAAGCAGAAGTAACATTTTGAAATTAATTGATTGTTGTTTAAAATTTGATTATAAACTAAAGTGATTTGTGATTTTAAGGATTTTCATAGCTAATTATACTTTTCTTTGAGGTGCTGGTGATTGTACTAGGGCATTACACATGCTAGGCAAGCAGTCTAGCGCTGAGCTATACTCTTAGCTCTACTACATAATTATAAATCCTATTTGAGGATTAAAAATTTCTCTCAACTTTAAGGTAAATATTATTTAAAGATTATTTGTAAATATATAAATTTTTTGAATATGAATACATATGTATGTACACACACATACATATACTTAAGAATTATGTGTACATGCATGCTACTTCAATGAAACATTATGTCTATGAGAGCAGAATTAATTAATTCACGAGCAGGGAAATACCTAGTCTTTCATTCTTGTCTTCTCAGCTATCCATTCCCTTGAAGAAGCAAATATCATTCAGACACACACAAAAAAGATGTACTATTAAAATAAAATTCAGAAGTGATAAAAACGTGCAACAGCCAGCTCAGAGCAACTCCTTTTTACACTTAGGGATATTGCGGCCACATTAATTTTTGTGTGTGTGATGTACACCCCACGTGCAATTTTTTAATTTATATATAACAGTGGAATGCATTACAATTCTTATTTACACATATAGAGCATAATTTTTCATATCTCTAGTTGTATACAAAGTATATTCACACCAATTTGTGTCTTTATACATGAACTTTGGATAATAATGTCCATCACATTCCACCATCATTTCTAACCCCAGAGTTGTTTTCCCAAGAGCAAATATAATCCATGCTTCTGCAACTTTGTACAATTCAAAACTCTGTATTACATTTATTTGTCTTATTTTAAATATTGTTAAAATATTTCTTATTAAAAATATTAAGTAGAGGTGTTAAATGTCAGAAAGAAATGTGAAGAGAGATATAAAAAAGGATGAAATAATACTCCTTTCCTAAGTGTATTACTTTCAAGGACATCATGAGCGTAGTGGAAAAAAAATTATGAATTGTCTTAAGTAAATGAGATGAAATGTATGAAAATTTTGGTATATGATAAGGGTTCAATAAAGGTTTATTGAACCTCACTTAACTTCAATTTTTCAAAGTCTAAATTTAAAATATTTTCTTCAGAACATTTTCTATATATTTTATTTTATTTTCCAGAGCTTGTTCTCTCTCTTTTAAAAAATATTTATTTTTTAGTTGTAGTTGGACACAATACCTTTGTTTATTTATTTATTTTTATGTGGTGCTGAGCATCGAATCCAGGGTCTAGCATGTGCTAGGCGAGTGCTCTACCACTGACCCACAACCCCAGGCCTCTTTTTTTTTTTTTAATGAATGTTCCTTTTATTTAAAAATTTTAACTTATTTCATTGGTATTAAGTCTCCTTCATTTACTCTTGTTTCTTCATGTTTAGATTTTTTTCTTCCTTTCTTGTTGATTTTCCAAGTTACTAATTCATTCTTAAATTTATATTAAAAGGAGACTGTAAAAATTAAGCCAAGAAATGTAAGAGAGTGGCTTTTTGACTCAGAGATTTTATTGCCCTGTGATATGACCTTTCAATTAAGACATCCTTGTAGGCTAAGACTTAAACTGATGTGTCTGGGAGTTCTCTGTATCTTCTGATACAGTCTTCAGAAGCACATAAGTGCAACTGCCAGTTCATGCAAGAGATGAGCAAGGGAGGGTTTAGTAGGTAGATTGTGGATTAAAATTGTGTAATTCCATCTGTGCTTTGCTTTGGCTTTCCATGGTATCTGCTTTGCCTCAGACCAGAACTCTTTTTCATAAACTCACGTGAGAACTGACTCTTCTTATTGATACATGGACAGAGACAAGGATGGGGGAAGGGTGGGGTGGGGATATTCTGTATATATCTCTTCCTCACTCTCACTTTCTGCAGTAACTTAGCTTCAGTTCTCAAGCTTTTCTGGGGATCGGTAGGACACATTGCCTTATTTCTCTGGGACATCTCCCTCTTCTGGCACTTAACTTTCAGTGTTAACTTTTCTCTATCAATTAGGAATTTGCTATCTTCTTGTCACCTGCCAAAACTTTATGTTATTTTCACCTACTGTTTCTCATCTTCTGCCCTCTTCCTTATAAGATTTTGAAAATCCTTTTATGTCAGTGAATTCTGGGAGGGATTTGCACAATTGACCAGATTACACAAAAAAATATATCACAATCGTAGATGTTCTGTGTTTGTAGGGTTTTTAAAGCATGTTTTTTTTCTTGTATTTTGATTATACTAATATCTAAAAGTAATAATAATGATGATAATAAAAATAACAATTGATACACATGTTACATCTATTTTTTACTTCTACTTTTAGCATCACCATTATTTCTTGGACTCTTGTTCTTTTCAGCCTCCACGTTTAATGTTATATATATATTAAGTTGTTCATCCCTCATAACAACACTATATGGAAGTAAAGATTCCATAAAGGTCAAGAAACAATAAGGGTACACAGGTAGCAAAGGCAGAAGTAATATATGAGTATGTCTGGCTGACTCAAAAGCCCCATTATTCATCATCTTTACCAAAAAATATCCCCATTTTGGTGGTGATTTTTTTAAGAGAGAGAATTTTTAATATTTTTTTTTAGTTTTCGGTGGACACAACATCTTTATTTTATTTTTATGTGGTCTTGAAGATGGAACCCAGCGCCCCACACATGCCAGGCAAGCGCGCCACCACTTGAGCCACATCCCCAGCCCGTGATTTAAGTTTTTAAGAAAACATTTCAATGAGAATTGCCTGTATTGGCTCATTGGTTAGCTCTTTCTTTCTTTCTTTCTTTCTCTCTCTCTTTCTTTTTTTTTTTTGAAGGGGAGCTTACCATTTTAATATTAAGAGTGTTTTTAATTATGTGATAAATTTTGAGTAATTTGGCATCACTGTTGATAAATTCATTACATAACATTGTCTATATTGAAACTCACAAAATTCCATGAGGAAAGTTTTACTTCGTTGAAGTCAATGACACTAATAGTCAAATATAGAGGTTTGAAATGGAATCCAGGTATTCTGATCTCAAAGCATGAATTATTTTTATTATACTGCTTCTCCTAATATTTTAAATCAAATATCTATAGAAATAAATTTAAGAATATTCCTCAATATTTTTTCAGGTTTTTTCCATTTTCTTCTTACCATAAAAAAGAAAAATACACTGCATCGATGCATTCATCAAGCAAATATGGCTTTGATTCTTATGGATTAAAACAATTCCGAAGTGAAAATCCTAGAAAATGGATCTGTGACAAGGTGAGTCAATAAAACATTAAAAAATAGTGCACCTTTTAAAAGAGTAAAAATTCACATTACCCAGAGAAAGTATAAATATTTTCATTATAATTAAGACCTTCATGTTTACAAAATTATTTATAGCTGTGTTTTATAAAGATGGTACAGCTGACTTAAGTCACAAGATATTTAAATTATTTTTCACTATTGTGTTCTTTATGTTTTATGATCATATGCCCTATGTCAGTGACATAGAATGCTGGCTTTGACATATGATCAGGATCAGGGCTTGAATGTGAAGTCACAGAAAGGAGTTAAATCTAGGGCATAGAGCTTGCTCTCAGTCTCTGTGTATATGTATATGGATAGAAGAGAGAGAGAGTTGTGTGATATACATATATAATGTATTACATACATTTAACATACATATATGTCTGTGTGCAAACACATTATATGTACATGTATGATTGGTATTTTTGTAGCCAGGCTGCAATAAAGAAGTACCATTGGCTGTTTGACTTAACAACAGACATTTATTTTCTTACAAACCTAGAGGCTGGAAGTCTGAGATCAGAGTACCAATATAGTCAATTTCTGGTGAGGCTTTTTTTCCTGGATTATAGGCAGCTGTCATATTCCTGTGTAGCCACATTCCTCTTCTTTATAGTCGAAGAGAAAGCAGTCTCTATATGTCTCCTTATAGGTGTTTAAATCTCATCAGATCGTGATCCTACCTTCATGACTTAATCACCTCCTGAAAGGCACTATTGCCAATATAATTACATTAGGGGTTAGGGCTTCAAAACATAAATTTCAAGGAGACACAATTCAGTACATAGCATTCCATATTTGCCCCTACTCCCAGAAAAAAACTGATGTCCTCTTGCATGCCAAGTAATACTTTCCATCCTAATAGTTCTAAGAGGTTTAAAACATGCCAGTGCCCTCTGTCTCATTTAAATATGATCTAAGTCATAGGAACATGAAAAGGATGCCCATTATGACTACTACTATTCAATATGGTACTATTTTAACTATTTAATTTCATATTTTGAATGTGAATAAAATGATCTATATCTCATTTTCTATTTGAAATAAACATTTTTTGCTTTTATGTCTCCTCACCATTCTATTTAATTTAAGGAAGTAGGCCTTCTCTTAAAATATAAATGACTTATCTTAGAACATTAAAGTAAGAAATATTCTTGTGCAAAGGGTTTGTTTCCTTAAATAACAGTACTTCCTTTTGTTTTTCTGCAATAGATTCACTTTATACCTTGTTATGTATTCCAAGAATATATTGCACAGAAGAAGTAAATTAATGAATATAAAGAAACTTTTAGACACTCATTAAAAGGTCAAATAATTAATTTTGTTATTTTGGAGGAATCTGGGTATTTCTGTATACCAAAAATTAACCCTAAATAATTGTTCTTGTATTCCTTGAAAATTTAAGAAAGAAAAGTGCATGGATTCTAAAATATTAATAAAACATTGGCCCAAACTCTACACAAAACTGTATAGAAAATAGTAAATTTGAGTCTACTTCCTGCCTCCTTTCTTACCTTCCTTTGTCCTTCCTTCTTTCTTCCATCCTTTTCTTATTACTTCCCACCTTCCATCTTATCTCTTCAAATAACCATATTAAATAAACAAATTAGCCCTTTGTGGGGCTAAAGTTAGCCTCCACATAATATAGAAATAGTCCATTTGTTGGTTATATGTAAAATCTTAGAATTTTAAAAAATATTTTATTTTAATTTGCTCTTAGGTGACTTGAGACTTCCAGCCAATAGGTTGCCAAAGTAGGCTTATTTTTACTTGCTTTTTTAAAACTTTTTTTGATTTTTAAAATTAGATGGCAAAACTTAATTAGTGGATAAAAGATAGTCAGAGGAACTAGAGTTATTAGTTTCAAAATGTTGAAGAAAGAAAGGCCTGACATTGAATTATATAGAGTATTCATGCACATTTAAATGTACATAGATTTAGTTGAATTCAGTAGAATTGATTTCATCTAAGAAATAGCTCAAGTAAGTATAGTTGGTTACTATTCTCCGACCTATCCATTAAGTTTTAAGATTGCCTATATGAATAAATACGTTGTCTTTTATCATCCTTAAACATGGAAGTTATAGTTTCCAAATTATTTGCTAACTAATTGTGTTGAAGGGTCTCAGTTGCCAGAAAATAAAATATTTAATGTTCTTTTTCTAACCACATTCACATTATATCAACTAATATATAGTACCATTTATTTTTGTTTTATTTTTAATGCTATTGATCTGAAGAGCACTGTACAAAGAAATCACTAAGTCAGCCTATTGAGAGGAGATAATAATAATTTCTCTCTGAATGTATGAAAATCAATAATGAAAGATAGCATATACATAATTTTTCTAAAAAGTGGAAATAAGTAATAAAATAATATATAAAATATAATTTACTTGTATTTCTCTGGTCTACTTATAAACTGTCCCAAATTAAATTTAGATTGTGTTTTTAAATGTTCAAACTTTGAAGTTTGGGTAAATACTTTGTATTTGTAAATTCGGCATTTAAAATAGATGTGAAATTAAATAAGGAGAGCCTATCAGTTAGTCACTATTAATTTAATCAATTTGGGTAAGTCTAAAGGAGTTGTACAGTAAAATTCAGTGTACTAAAAACATTCTTTTGGTTGTCAAAACATTCACATATGTTAATATTTACTGAAGCAGAAATGATAGTCTTAGGCCTTTATCTGAATTGGAATGAGTTTCCATATGCATTTTCAACATCTGATTTTAATGGAACCATTTCATATTTTTCCTTGTTTGCAAAATTCAGGAAGAGACTATTTTAAGATGGTTCATGTTGATAGTGCCTTTCCTCATATGTCTATTATAGGTGAATTACAACAGTGGAGCAGGCCTTTTCCCTTATTTTCACATGCATTTTTGGTCCTAAACAGGATTTTATAAGCTACAAAGCATAAAAATATCCAGTACTCCAAAGAATTAATTTAGAGAACCTAAGCATATTGCACAGAACATAAAGTTGACCTTTACTGTCTACAGCTTTTGGAATGGAGTGGGATGTGGAACACATCATAGATTTAATGTGGCACATCGTTGTCTGCAGAAACTTGGGTGGGACTGTGACTGCTTGCCCATTGCACCCAGTGATTGAATCTGCTGTCACCAGCATCCTGATAATAATGAACATTCAGCTTAACGACCGTGATTATGATTATCATAATTGATGTGCAAGTGCAGTGTGTGGGGATCATTACAGCTGAACTGTACAGCAGAGAAACATGCCTCAGTTATGGATAATTTTACTTTTATGCATTGATTGGGATAAAATATGCCTTTCTATTTAAACAGACCAGCTTCATATAATTTTAAGAATCTTTCTGTATGTGCTGATTGATGATTATGCACTTGCTGAAAAACAACCCCTTACATTTGTTTGTTTTGTGTTGTTTCATTTCATTAGTAAATGTAAACAATTAAATAATTAGGTGTAATTGAGGGAAAATAGTTTGCTTATGAGGATGGCCTTCTATAATCAAATATTCAGTTAAGTGTTTCTCTTTCTCCCTCTCTTTCTTACTCTTCCTCTCAATCAGAAAAATAAAAACTGAAATTATTATTTTATTTCACTAACTACCCTTGTTTAGTCTTTCTAAGGTTGGTAGGCTTCTGGAAAATATAAATTTATATAAATTTTCATTATAAAGCTAGAGATATTTGTACATGCATGTATATGTATATACACTCTATTATGCACTTAAAAAACTATGGCAGAACAAAATATTGTATCATGTTATTTGTGAAAATAATATTTAACCTATAGACAGTTTAAAGATGTAAGGTAAAGATATATAAATTTATGCAATCTTTTATTAAATTCTTTTTAATCACTGTTTTGCTTCTGATCAATTTATTACATTATTCAGTCATTTTCAATTACAGTTTTAGTAATGACTTCAACAGAGTTTCTGGTTTGAATGTTGTGAATAAAAATAATATGTGCAGTGATGTATTCAAGATTTTCAAAAAAATTAGAGCTGACCACATTAATCTATGATCATTAACCAAAGGGCTCACTTTGCATTTTACTCTATTTTATTTGAGTAATAAACAAACATAATGGTTAAAAAAAATAATAAAGAAGTGTGGTGAGCCATTTTTGGAAAATTTATGACTACAGTAATGTCTAAAATTGAGAGATTCTCAAACAGATTATTAATAACTATACAGCTCTAAAGAGATTCTGCTAAATGTTTCCTTCTGAGGTCTGTAAAATTTACATCACCCCAGGTAAAATGCTTGCCCTAGATGTGCAGCTGTACACTGTGGTGGAGGACAAAATCTTTGTTTGACAGTGAGAGGTTTTATAGCTTACCTATAAAATTTTCCATCTGAGATTTTTAGACGAAAGTGATTTGTAAAGTTTATTAAAAAGTGCCACTTTTCTCTACATCATTGGTTTTCTAGAATAACAAGAATTAAATTCTTCATCTGATGAGGATCACAGAATATGTTATCTCTGCACTTCTCTGCAATTAAACTCTTGACCTTAATGTTTTTGAATGTAAAGGCCTCAATTTGATTTTTTGTGTTGTTAAAAACTAGGTCCAGCCCCTAGTGGGGATTTTGGCCTCTATACCTTAGTACTTTCATCCTCATGTATAGGATCATTGCTTTAATTTCTTTCTGTGCTATCCTTGTCTTGATTTGGCTTGGCAAAAGAGCAGGCTAACCAGATTCACAGGGCCCTAAATGACTAAAAATATAACCAAGAATTGACTTTTTGCTGTAGAAAGAGACTGGCTTTGCTTTTAAGAATCCTGGAAGTACTTGATACATTTTATGAATATAAGAGTTAGCATTAATCATGCTTAGTTGACTATTACTCTGGTTATATCTGGAGGTTCCATGTGGAAAGTAAAAGGAAAATTTGTATGTACTCACAGTCAGGCCCCTAATAAACTATTTAGCATCAATATTTGGGAGCTGCTACTGAGGGGAACATTCTGACACATGTTTTTGCTTCAATTAATTCCTGAAAGAAAGTTTCTGAGTCAGAAGATGTGGTGGTTAGTTTTGTGTATCAGTTTTACTAGGCTATCATATCATTATTTAATCAAATACTGACCTATGAATTCTGTGCAGGTATTTTACAGACAAGGTTAAAATCCACAGTACATTGACTTTAAGTAGGTTCCCTTCCATAATGTGGGTGGGCTTCATCTAATCAGTAGAAGGCCTCGAGGGAGAAACTTAGGTTTCCCACAGAAGAAATTCTGCCTCTAGACTGCAACATCAACCCCTCCCTGTATTTCAGCCTGTGAACCTGCCCTACAGATTTTAAATCTGCCAGTTTCCAGAATTGCATTTGCCTATTTCTTAAAATAAATTCTCTTTCAACCATGTGGCCCCGAAATTCCAGCATAATTTACATTATGTGATTGCAAAATCTACATTTTAAATGAGCCATATTACTTGAGTCTGTTATCTTTATTCTAGGTACAGTTTTCTACCCTGTCATTGGCCTGATCTAGCTCTTTGTCTATAGATTAAAGACCAAGAATCACACATGCATAGTCAGTAGACATAAACAATCATTCCTCTCCAACTTTTGAGGCTCTTTGTGTTATTGGACTTCAACTTCCATTTATCTCTCCATGCTGATTATCCCCTGAATTTCAGCATCTCTTGTGCAATCTCTGTGCCTTGCTCCCATCCAAGAAATGGAATAACAAGCAATTTAACTGAGTTTTATGTTAAAATTACATTTGATATGACTGGATTGCGGTAACATTTCATAAGTTTAGAAAATTTAGCAGGGAAACACTTAAAGAATATAAAACCACTTGTATTTATTCTTATAGTCCTATTGTAACTTTGATGCATATAATTTACCACACAGACATACATGCAGAAAGTGAGATTGTACTTGATATATTTTGGGGGAGCCTGTTTTCTCACTTGCCATTTTCAACCATAATAATTTGCTTGGACACCCTTGGCTATTTTTTCTTTAAAGACTAATAGTGGCTATGACTTATAGTTTATAATTTTCATTTAATTTTCCTGGGTACACAGTGGTACCTTTCAATATATAGATTTAGACTTTTCTATTACTTCTAAAATTTTTCTTAAGATTATAATTTTAAATATTCTTTTTTAATTACTTTACCATTTCAGGAACTCTAATTATATTGAAGATTGGATTTTCTTTGCCCATTTTCTGTGTTAAATACTTTCTCTTTGACCATTTTTATTTATTTATCTCTTTTTCCTTTCCTTTGTTGTTTTCCTTCTTTTCTTTAGTGACCATTATTAAATTTTCATTCACATCTATTTTTCTTGAGCCAAGTATAATTTAATATTCATATCTGATACAGTTTTGCCTTTGTCCTTGATTTCTTTCCTCGGTTCAAGTAAGTTTTCCTGTATACTGTTTTATTTTTTGATTCATTTAAGTTCTTAGTTTGCACATATATGGTTATAGGGGTTTTATATAAAAAATTTCTAAATCCTTTCTAGAGAATATTTAATTCAATATGGAATGTTGAATTCATATCTTATTTATTTCTTACAGTGACTTCCATGAAGTTTTTACTTTTCTTGTTCTTTTACATTTTATGGAAAGAGATCCAAGGCCAAGTGCACACATTTCTGTAAATATAGTAAGTTTAGTATTTGAGTGAAATTATATTATAAAGAACAAGAAGAGTTGATGTCTTGTGATTTTGTCTCTACAGGATCCTTATTTTTACACTCTTCCTTCCTTTCCCTGCTCCTGACTCTAGAGGGGTATCTTTCTTCCTTTCCTAGAGGTAATCTCCTCTCTTTTCTGTAACTGATGCCATGAGCAATCAAGTCCCAGGACTGTGTTCAGCATTTTGACATTTCAGCTTTGCACTTACTCTTTCTGGTGGTGATTCTGTTCATGCTTTGTCTGTGTCTTCTATGTCCCTTGGCTCTTTCTGTATATTTAGTAATCCTTCTTTCACCTTGCTTTCTACACACTCAAGTTTGCATCAGTGGGGATATATACTGTATTCACTCTGTTGGAATTCGATGTACAAGAAAAGTGTGTTCTCTCTCTCCTAGTTAATACTGAAGAAATTATTGCATATGGTTCTTCTTGTGCTGCACAATATTATTAAGTGGATGCACAATATTATTAAGTGCTTTTGGTGGGAGGTGCTTGATATTATTAGGTGATTTGAGTAGGGAAGACGGGTACGGGGGTGAGGTATAGAGAGATTTGGATTTAAGCAACTTACCCTTTTTAGAACCAGCTAAACCTCCTTGAAGGTCATATTTAGTGGCAGTTGTCTTTAAACATTCAACAAATGTTCATTAAGCACCTTCTTTGAATCAGGCACACCAGGCTGGGCATCAAGGATATAATCTTGAGTGAAAACAAACATGTCTTTTGTTCCCATTAAGTTCATAGACTGGTAGAAATACAAGAAATTAATCACTACTCTAAATGCTCCAGAGAAAAAGGTCATAGATCTATGAAACTATATAATAAAGATGCTCAGGTGTTCGGGGAATCTGAAGGAACTCTAGAGGAAATGGTGCATATGTTGATATGTGAAGAAATGGTAATCATGAGCTTTGTCTGTAGGGGGATGCATGCAGTACTTGATGAGTGAGTGGATGAAGCAGGTGAAAAGAAGGATCATTATGTATTAACAACTGTTATTGCAGAGAATATGAATGTCCAGTTCCCAAGCAACTTGAACTTTTCAGTTTCAAGGAACTGAAAAGAGGTTATCAGGGCTGAATTTCCTAGAGTTTAGAGCAGAGATGTTGGGTGATAAGGCTAGAGATTAGGTGAGAAACAGAACTTGTAAATAAACTCCAAACTATCCTAAAGAGTTGGTATTTATGAGACTTGAAATGTTTTAAGCAAGGATTGAGATGAAATTTGTGCTTTTAAAAGATCATTCAGTGTATAATGTGGATAATAAATTTTAGAGAGGCCAAAATGAGTGGGGGAAGAGACCAGTTTGGCAGCAGTTAGTCCAGGGAAGATTTAATGGTAATTTGTTCTAGAAGAGTGGCAGTGGATTTGGAGAGATATGAATTAATTCAGCAATATTCAGACACAGACCCCTATGATGTTAAAGCTTGAAAATGATTTGGATATGATTAAGAAAGAAGGAAGTCGGTGGCTCAGAAAACTGAGGCAGGAGGATTGCAAGTTCAAAGCCTGATTTAGGAACTTAGCGAGTCTTTAAAAAAGGCCTGGGATGCATCATCCAAAGTACATGTATGAAGACACGAATTGATGTCAACATACTTCATATACAATAAGATATATGAAAAATTGTGCTGTGTATGTGTAATAAGAATTGTGATGCATTCTGCTGTCATTTATTTTTTTAAAGAAAATCAATAAAAACAAAAAATAAAAAAGGCTCAGTGTTTAATTATACCTGGGTTCAATCTCTGGTATGAAAAAAAAAGAATAGAAAGGGAAACAGATTAATTTGGGGGCAATTAATCATAGAAAAGAGAGCATGACTTCAATCTTGGACATGTCTGTGTTTGAGATGACTTTGACTCATTTATTAGAGATGTCAAATAGATACTTGAATATAGAAGTCAATTGCCTGGAACTAGAGTCTTGAATAGAGGTATAACATTGAGTCTATTGGGTTTATAAAAAAAATAATCAAAATCACAAAAGTGGATTCAATTGCCTAGAGTGAAAATATAGAATGAAAGAGTGTTGGTCATAGTGGTGCATGACTATAATCCCAGCTACTAGGACTGAGACAGGAGCATCACAAGTTTAAGGCCAGCCGGGGCAACTTAGCCGGACACTGTCTCAAAATATTAAACATATTTTGAGGGACAGAGAGACCTCTAGTTTTAATTCCCAATACCAAAAGCGAATATTATGGTTTAGATGTGATGAGTCCCTCAAAAGCTCCACGTGTGAGAAAATGCAAGAAAGTTCAGAGGAGAAATGATTGGGTTGTAAGAGTCTTAACCCAATCAGTGATTTAATCCCCTGATAGGAATTAACTGAGTGGTAACTGGAGTGGTAAGGTGTGACTAGCGGAGGGAGGTGGGAATTAGGGCATGACTTTGGTGTATATATTTTATCGGAAGAGTGGAGTCTCTCTCTGCTTCCTGGTCATTTTGATATGAGCTGGCTTCTCTCTGCCACTCTCTCCCATCAAAATATTCAGCCTCACTTTGAGCCCCAAGGAATGGGGCCATCTTTCTATGGACTAAGACCTCTGAAACCTTGAGCCCTCAAATAAATTCTTTCTCCTCTATAATTGTGCTGGTCAGGTTCTTTAGTCACAGCAGTGAAACAGCTGACTAAAACAGAGAAGAAAAAGAGGGAGAGAAGAGCTAGGAGTTTTGATGAATACCCATATTTAAAAGCCATTTGGAATAAAATAAGGCTGAAGAGAAGTTGGATAAAATATGAGGAAAACCAAGATGATTACCAAAGAAATCAAGGAGCAGTAATGCAGTAAGAAAAAAGGAGTGAGAAGCCATGTCAAATGATACCACGAAGTCAAATAAGATGGCAATCCATGGTGTCCGCAAAATAAAGGGTCCTGGTTCCTTAGCAGAGGCTGACTTAATGGCATTATGGAGACTAACCCAAATTGGAGTGGGTTGAGGAGGTAGTGAAAAGTAAAAATGGAAATAATGAGATGTAGTTAATACTTTGAATAAGTAGAGCTGTGAATGGAAAAAGAGCTATAGGTGTAGGGAGATACAAGATATTTCCCATTTAAGATGGAAGACATTACCATTGGTTCGGTCGTGTACCTACCATTGTTTAACAAACTTCTTATGATTTTATGTTATTTTGTCTTTGAAATTTATATTTCCACATTTTCACATTTGGAAGTAATACTGAGGTAAACTGTACTCCTGCAGCTCCATGTTTACCCATATATGCATTTCTTTAGAAATATGTTCCTAGCAATGGGAACAGTAGGTTAAAGCAGTGCTCCTGTCCATGGGGTGATTTTGCAATTTTTCCAGTGTATTTTTAGTTGTCACAACAGAAAGGAGGATGCTGCAGGAATCTAATAGGTGGTCTCCAGGAATCTTATTAGTACTTTTTATAATGCACAGGTTAGCTCCTCACAATAAAGAATCATCTGCTTAAAATGTCAGTCATCTATTGTTCGGAAACCTTGGGTTAAAAAGTATGCACATGTTTAAGACTTTTGATCCATCTTTCCAAATGTCTTATGGAAAATTAATGTATATTTCCAGCAATTTGTGTGTGTTTTCATTTCCTTACCTTCTTATTAACACTGAGTATTGTTACATCATCATTAATTTTATAGGTGAAAATGACATCATTAAAAACTTACATTGTTTTGATAACTTATGCTAAAAACATTTTAGGATATTTATTGGCATCTTATTGTTTTGTAAATTACATATTTATTGTTTATCCATGTTTCTTTTTATGAGTTTGCCATTTTTTGTGACTTTCCAATTATTAGTTTAAGTATAAAATTCTTATTTTTCATGCTTAGAATTCCTCAGGTTCTTTAATATATTGTGTTTCACAAAACCAGAAAAATTTCAGCCACCTTCAAATAATGCCCTTTCCTCCTCTTTTCTGGTATTTTCTGGAATTCTAAATATATATATATATATATATATATATATATATATATATATATACACACACATATATATACATATATGTATATATATACATACATATACATATATATGCTATACATATTAATATTATAGCCATTATTTCATAATTTGCACTACCTTGTGTTTTCTTGCTAGGTTTTGATTACTTTTCATAAAACTATTTTCCATTTTTCTTCAGTTGTGTGTACTCTGTTGTTTATCCTCTGGGGTTTCTAATTGTTATTGTTTTTATATGTGAAATTTCTATTTTATTCTTTTTCAAGTCAGTCTTGTTAATTTTGATAATTTCTTGTTTGGTTTTATACTTTCTTTTTTTCTTTAAATATAAAACCACTTTATATTTAATAATCCTTAAGACTTGTATAATTCTGAAGTTTGATTTAGTCAACTCTCATTCATGATTGGTTTTTCACCTATTGTCTTTTTCATTATTTCTAATGTTTTTACCATTTTTGTTGTCTTAATACTTTTTAAAATATATATATATTTTTCAGTTGTAGTTGGACACAATACCTTTATTTCACTTATTTATTTTTTTATGTGGTGCTGAGGATCGAACCCAGGTCTTGCACGTGCAAGGTGATCGCTCTACCGCTGAGCCACAGCCCCAGCCCTGTCTTAATACTTTTGATTTGTAACATTTTGTTCCTTGAAATTTTATGTATGGGGATTCTTTGAAGCCTGCTTTAAAATGCATTTCTACAGAGAAAGTTTTGTTTTTCTGCCAAGGGTTTGGTGGCACTGCCTACCAGGGACCACAAAAACTAAATTTAAGCTGAAAATTTTACACTGGAAGAATGTATTCTGAACTTTTTTTTTTTTTTTTTGAGGTGCTGGGACCTCATGCATGCTAGGCAAGCACTCTACCACTGAACTACATTCCTAGAGTTCTTATAATCTTTTATTCACAACATTTAGGTGAGAAGGATGTCTTTCCATCTCTGCCAGAAATTGAAGTCCTGACATTTTTTTTTCTATTTGAAATGTTGGAAATATCTTTCTTTGCTAGGCAACAACTTCTTTATTAATTTTATGGGATTGTTTTAGAGAGAAATTATTTTGAACCTATGATATACTCATAAAGTCTTTCTAAAAATTAAATAATTATGTCTTTTGCTATCTTCATGGTAGTGGAAATTCAGCTAAAATTTATTCTTATATAGTAATTATTTAATTATATATTTTCCCAATTTATGGACATAATATTAAGAAAGATATTTAAACTCTTTGTATCTCAGTTTCCTCATTTGTGGAAAGTAGAAAATATTTTACCTTCTTCATAGTATTATTGTGATGACTGATTTAGAAAATCACATAAATCACTTAAAAGGATACCTGACACGATAAACATCATACATTTTAGCCATTATTATGTTTATGAACCTTTTTAATTTGTTTTCCTGTTAGTATAATTTTTTATAGGTGGAATGACTGTGTATTTATTTTGGTGGGTGGTAGGGATTGAACCTGGGGTGCTTTGCCACTAAACTACCTCCACCAATTATTTTAATTTTGAGACAGCCTCATTAAGATGCTAAGGCTAGCCTCAAACTTTTAGTCTTCCTTCCTCAGCCTTCCAGGATTATAGGTGTGCACCAATACACAAGGCTATTATTGTAATTTTATTACTAAACTTAAATTTCACATGCTACCTATATCTATCATTTTAAAATTTATCTATTGTTGATTCCATTTTCATGTATGAATATTAGAATAACAGATATTTAGAAAAAATGATTAAAAGATTAATTTCCTTTTTAATATAGGTTCATTTTCTATGTGCTATAGTTCATGTTTTAATGTGAAATTTAAATATGTCAAATATCTAACATGTTACTTCTTAAGGCAAATATGTGAAATCTTACTGTCAAGTGAGATTTGAATTTTAGATAGCATTTCATATTCTTTTGTATCTTATATTTGATTGTATATCATAATATAAAAAGTAGGTCTTTGAAAGTTAGTTTTGGTAAATCCGTGAGTTGGTGTTTAGCATTTTTTTTTACTTTTTATTTAAAATAAAAGATAAAGGAAGCCAGTGGTGACACAGACCCTAACAATAAAAGACATGTCAAATACTTCTCTCAATTTTGCATTATCTGATCAATTTGTACTACTTTATGTAATGTGATATGAACACTGATATGAACACTCAGCATCCTGATCCCTGTACAGAGTACCTACTGGACTCAAAAAGAATTCCATTAACTTGTGTCATATACAGGGGCATCCTGCTTGAGAAGTTGTTTGAAAAGAGTGTTCCATTGTTAAAATTATTGTTAATTTATTTTAATATCTTTAACTGAATATTTTGAATTCTGCCTAAATGCAATATATTTTTCTTAGCTGCTATTCAAGGATTTATTTACCTAAACATTCGTATGTTAAGATGCTAAAAGCCATACTTCCAGGATGAGTTTAGAATGCTGCAGTTTGTAAATTTCATTATTTAAGTGATAATTTTGTTAATTCTGAATTCGTATGCAGGTTACTTTTAGGTGACTATTTTAAAGTTAGGACTGTTTTATTAGAGAAATTTTAAATCTGCTTACATGTTAAAATTTTAACAACTGTATATTACCAGATGGTCAAAAAGTGATTACTTGATAAATGCTGACTTTCAGGATAGCTATTAAATATTATAAAAATACAAAACTTGGGAAATTATTTTACATTGTTTTTTGTGAGGATAAAACTGTTGACGTTACTTTCTTATTAAATTCACTCCAAGAACTATTTGCAAAGGGTTTGCTCACAACAATAGAAATATTTAATAAAATCTAATTTTCCTCTTTTGTAATTCTTCAGTTGGAAAATGTGGTCCCTTGATGATGATCCAGGGCTTTGAAGAATAAATGGATTCTAAAGAGAAAATTAGATGGTACTTATTATGCTGTCTAACTAGCAATACATTGTCATTTGTCTGTTGTATTATAAATGTGTTGCTTTCCCTACCATCTTTATTTGCCAGTAAGCAGCAATAGAGGAAAAACAAAATGTTGCTGTATTACTCTTGCAGTTGTTTTCTTTGTTTATCCCAAACGCAGCTCACACTTAATATGCCCAATGCAGAACCCACTCCCTGATAACTGTTCTCTTCTAAATTTCTTCCACTCCCTTATGTTCAATACCAGAGACAATTACTAGTTTTCTCATACTCCTTCTTTAGGCAATCCTTTCTATACATCCCCCCACCTCAATTTATGCATGACTAGAAAATTTAATTGGTATTTTAAAAATCAAATCCTAACATAAAAATGACGTCCTAGTCCAAAAATACATGTTCTTATGGTAAATAAAATCTAATTTGTGCGTTTATTTAACATTTTAATTATTTTTATTATATATCCTTTTTGAATAAATTTTTGAAGGAATCTATTTGCCATTAGAAAACTGGAGGCATATCTGTCCAAATTTCTTTACAGCTCACCCTCCTAAAGCCATATATTAGTATGACATTTATAGCATCAAGAAAGAACAATTAACATTTAACATATACTTTTTCCCTCATTCTTATTTCAGGTGTGTACTACATTAAGAAAATTGCTTCTGTCTTATTTTTCCTTATATTAAGTAGAACCTCATTTATATTGTTAAAGTCTACAAACAATTTTAAAAGATTAGCATTTTCTTAAAAAATATTATTTTCAAAAAGACCAATTAGAATTTAAAACTATACCTGTTCAAGTCTGAAAATTTGTTTACTAAACTATGATTTTTTGAGACACTGCATAATGTTTTGCTAATTGAATTCAGAAATCATCTGTCATCTTAGTTTTGATATCTAATATACATAAACGATATCCAAAGGGTGGAAGCAAATCTGCAAGTACTAATATACTTTCCTTTCTAGTTCTAGTAGCATAACTAAACAAATATAAAATTCTACATATAAAATGTATATCTATTTCGTAAGGTAAGTTTTCATGTTCATGGTTAGTGATACCTAAAATTCAAAGTATAGTAAAAATTCTACAAATATATCAGAATACAAATGACAAAGTATATTAAATAAGTTATATTCATAACTAATATATATATATATATATATATATATATATATATATATATATATATATATACTTTTTTATACCAAAACACTNTAATATATATATATATATATATATATATATATATATATATATATATATATATACTTTTTTATACCAAAACACTACTGATAAAATTTTCCATGCTTTTACTTTCATCTTACTGTTCTATAATAGATATAAATGCTAATAATAAAAAAAAAGATCTGAAGTTGCATGAATTTGTCAGAGTGAGACAGTTTCAGATATCAAATGTTAAGTATTTGATGTTCTATGGAGAAAATCATTGCAGAATGTAGGCATTGCAGTAAGATAAAATTATGACCTAGTAGCACTGCAATAAATAATTAATGGTAGCTTTAAGGATTGATTTTTTTATCAATCCTTAAAAATAAAATATAAAAATAATGTTCACTTTGGAGAAAACTTTTTTCTGCTGTAGGGTATTTATAACACTGCCCCCACAATGCCTATTATTCCAAAGCAAAGAAAGACATTTTCAAATTTTACCTGTGCTTCTGAAACATTTTAACTTTTGGTAATCATTTTTATCACTATTATTGTATGTCATGATCTCATTGGAGATGACATTGGTGCTAGATTTTGTTTTTATTTATTTATTATTTAATTTGATTTGATTTTTAAAATTTATTTTAATTAGGTATATATGACAGCTGAATGCATTTTTTTAACTGTACACAATTGCAGCACAACTTTACATTTCTATGGTTTTACATGATGTGATGTCATACCATATGTGCAGTCATACATATAACTACGGTAATGATATCCATCTCATTCCACCATCTTTCCTGTCCTCATGCACCCTCCCTACTCTCTCTCCCCTTTGCCCAGTCAAAGGCTGAATGTTCTCTTTGATAAGTGGATGCTGATCCATAACAGGGAGGATGGAGACATGGGAAAAATGGAGGAACCACATGTGCTTTTGCCCCATTGAATTCACTAGTCCTTTCCTGAATAAATCGGAGCACATATCCAATAGAAAAAGTGTCATGGGAAAATAACTGGAAAACTGTCTCTCTTACATTGAAACTTACATATAAAAGTATTGTTTTGTGCTATAGTGTTTCCTCTATGAGAGTACAGTTAGTAAGAATGATTCAAGACAAATAATAAATTCCGAGTGTATGTTGCCTGCTTGTGGACTTGAGCTTCCATACTCAAGCCTGTCTACTCACAGACTCTCTAGTTCTTAAATAAACCATGTCACTACTTTTTCCCACTAAACCATTTGGCTTTATTTCCCTTTATAAAAAATATTTTTGTCTACTTCATTTCTTGTACTTGATTAATGTGAGAAGTTTGATTTGCAGAGTGGCACAGTGAGTTTTTAGTTTAATATAGGAAACTGCTGTTTTCTTTGAAAATAATGTTAATATACCAAGTTAATAGTTTTATACATTTTTTGCATATGTGACTTTAGAGAATCTGATTGAAGCCTTGGACCTTCTCTCCAGAATAAAGTACTGCATATAAATACTCCCCAAATTTGCATATAGCTGATTTTATTTTATTGGGAACTAATTTCCTTCACAGAACAAATAAAATAATAGCTTTTTTAAAATTTACAAATAGATGTATCTTTTTAGTGAAATGTGGAAATAAATATACATTTTGCAAGTAAAGAAATTGTAAAAGCAAATTTCAATGAGAATACTGCTGTTGTTTCATTTGAATAAAAAGTATTAGTTCAAATTTGTTCTTCTAAATCACAAGATAACTTCCACAATTATTTTCATGACACAGGTTCACCCAGTCCCTAGTAGTATATGGCTTCTCTTGATTGTATTATAATACATTTCCAAGCAAAGATCTTCAGATGGAGCAAATAAATAATAGTCCGGAGCAATTTTCAATCTCTTCAAGTGTGACAAAAAATATTTAAGAGAATGTGACAAAGAGCACATTCTCTTAGATACTTTTACAAAGGACAGAAATGTGCAAGTTGCATTGTTTCTCACTGTTAATAGCTAAATCTTCACTCAAGAAGTTGTTTATTGGGTCTGGGGATATAGCTCAATTGGTAGAGTGCTTGGCTCACATGCACAAGGCTCTGGGTTCAATCCCCATAAGAAGTTGTTTATTTTCTTTGATATTTTATAATTCAAAAGATTATATAATAATATTATTATAATTAAAAGATTCTGTGTGTGTAAATAATGCATAACTCAACAATTTTGAATATTATATATCAACTGTAAGAGCTTTTTGGGGTGTATACTTCACTATTTAAAAATTAAAGTAGAGATGTAGAATTGTAGAAGTGAAATCTTCCACATGCTGCAGTATCCTAACAGAAATAATCTCTATAATATTTCTGAATAACAAATAGCTTGGCAGACCTGATTGAGTTTAGTTTCTACGAGCCTTCTGTATGGCTCTTCAGAGCTACTAAATTTAGACATTTTATTTATCAGTCTGTTAGCTGATCATGGGATGAAACAATTTGTTGAATAGATCAAACACACAATAATATGACTAAATTAACTAGATTTGCTAGATAATTAATTATGGTCATTATGAACAGCTAATTATGTATAGATATGAGTTATATGAAAAATATTTGCTAAATATTACTACACAAGTGCTAAACAATCAGACTGGATAGTGTTCCAGGGCTCCTGCTGGAATAGGAAGTAACTCTTCAATTGTTGGACATGAGGGTATTTAGGTTTGGTGATTGAGTTAAATGTTATTTACTAACAAATAAAGAAAACATTTTCATATGATAATATCCTTTTTAACCATACTGGTACATGCTGGCGGAATCTCAACTCTGATTACAGCTAAGGAACATGGGTTTGGGGACTGGGGTTGTGGCTCAGTGGTAGAGTGCTTACCTAGCATGTGTGAGGCATTGGGTTTGATTCTCAGAACCACATATACATAAATAAAAATAAATGTCCATCAGCAACTAAAAAAATATTTTTAGAGAAGAAAAAATGCTCTTGTTTTAATCATACATCTCTACCTAGGATTTGGCACTATCATTCTGTCACAGTTTGTGGCTCTATTCAGTAATGACAGTGAGCACAGTTCTCTGTCATTTGCATTTTCCATCTTTGTCTGTTGATTTATTTACTTTTTTAAAAACAAATTCGTATTGCAGCTTTATGATTATACATAGTAGATGGGTTCATCCCGACAAACTCATACATGCATGTAAATCGATTTCAGTTCATGACATCTCCCCTCCATTCCCTCCGTCTTTCTTTCCCATTCTACCCCCCACTCCCCTACCCCTTCCCATTTCTTTACTAGACTTCCTTTTGCTCATCTATTAATTTGTATGTTATTTGTTCTTTATGTTATCTGATTCTTCCCTCCCTCTTTCTTTTATCTTATTCTAGCTTCCACATATGAGAGAAAACAATCAACCTTTGAGTTTCTGATTTTGGCTAATTTCACTTAGCATGATGTTCTGTATTTCCATCCATTTACTGGCAAATGCCATAGATTAATTCTTTTTAGTGGCTGAGTAGAACTACATGTATATATAACACAACTTTTTAATCCATTCATGTATCGACAGGCATCTGGGTTGATTCCATAATTTAGCTATTGTGAATTGTGCTGCTATGAATATTGATGTGGCTATATTGCTGTAGTATACTGATTTTAGATCTTTTGGGAAAATACCAAGGAATGGATAACTGGGTTATAGGGTGGTTTCAAACATAGTTTTTTAAGGAATCTCCAAATTGCTTTCCAGAGTGATTGTATTAGTCTGCAATCCCACCAACAATGTAAAAGTGTTCCTTTTTGCTGACAACCTCGCCAGCATTTATTGTTGTTTGTATTCTTGATCATTGTCATTCTGATTGGAGTGAAATGGAATCTTAGTGTGGTTTTATTAAGTCTTCCATTTTCCCACTGATTTGGGGTGCATTTATAATCTATGTGTACATTTGTAAAGATAGAAGCACTTTTTACTCTTCATCATCCTGTTTGTTGAGTATGTAACTCCACAGAACTCTGAAATTGTTCTGTTCACTAAATAGCTCAAAACTGCTTTCTGGGAAGAAGGCTGCTCATTCTTTAAATCTGTTGTCTGATTTGATAGCCATGTAGGTATCAAACACTTGAAATGTAGTTTTTCTGAATTATGTTCAATACTGTAAAATATGTTGGATCTTGAAAACCTACTTGGAATATCCTTAATATTTCTGTATTAAGGACATGCGATGATGCTATTTTAGATAACTTGGATTAAAGCACTTTCTTAATATATAATTAATTTTATCTGTTTCTGGTTACTTGTTATCTAGCTACTAGATAAATAAAAATATACTTGTGGCCTAGATTGGATATCTAGTTAAAAGTGCTGCCTCTCAGTTTATTTGCCAAATTAGGATAGAAGCAAGTGATTTTAACAGAACCTATGGAAAATTTCCCTCTGGAAGCTCAGACAAGCATTTTTCTCTAATGTTATTTTTCTTGACTTTAAAACTTTGCCACGCAGGTGTTGTAATAGAATTCAGAAACCACTGCCGATTTCTTTAGCTATGACTGCTTCCTCCACATCTCACGAAATCACTCTTCCACTTCACTCCTGATATACCAATTAAAGAAATACGGTTTAAAAAAAAAAAAAACACATATAGAGTGTACTCTTTTCCTTTAACCTATCAATGAAAATAATTAAATAATAGTAAATCCAAGGGGATTGAAATTAAGGTTTTTGTGTAATATTTAATTATGTTGTCTATTAATACATGCTGTCAATTTGAGATCAACTTTACCTGTGGCCCAAAGAGTAAAACAAAACACTTTCATTCTAAGAATAAATGGGAGACCCCTTTCTCCCACTTCCTTTAGTGAGATTTCATGAATTCATATTATGAAAAGTCAGAGTGCATGCCATTAATCAAGGGATAAGATTATAGTGCAATAGTTCTAAATATAGGTACAATTTATGTAGTTTTCAAAGTAGGTTTAAATATTTGTAGTCTTAGAAGATTTATAAAGATATTTGAAAGATGTCATTGTGCAATAATAAAAAATATATGAAATCACTATTTTACTAATATGTAGTAAGAAGGAAGCTATGACTAGAGGCAAAGTACATTAACCAAATCTCTCAATATTTTAGAGACAGTTTAAAAATTCTAATATAAATAAATAGATGTGACTCATGGACCCAGAAAACAGAAAGAAAAATCAATCAAAAACACCCTGGATATTAAAACCGACTTTGTGCTCTAATGTGAAGCTGCTTGATTGAGTAGTGCAGTGTCAACCATATCTTTCTTCTAATGCTAAAAGTAATGCACATAGACAGAGTGACAATCACAGCACAGCCTCCCATCAGCAATAATTAATCTTTTAGTTAACAGAGACTAGAAAAGCCTCTCATCAGCCTCTTCTGAAGTCTGAGGGACCCTGTTTTTTGATGTTTGCATTCTGAGGAAAATTGTCCCCACCAGTTCTAACAAATTGAAACACCAGGCTAATTATGGCAGCTAATGAAGTGTGTGGAATGGTCACAGCTTGTCGTGAAACTGTTCCTTCAGCTTGGATTAGAGTTTCATCAATCACTTTTTTAAACTGATCCAGAATTGCTTCTGCCCGGTGCTTGGCATTTTTAATGCTGTTTCTGTAATTGGTTTTTTCCCTAAAGCTTAGACTGTTTTTTGAAATATTACAGTCTCAGGACAGGACTTGCAAACTCTAGTTTATAAAAAAAAAATTTATTATTAGTGATATCAGCTGATCAAGTGGTAGAAAGCTAATAAAAGGACCAACAAAATAAAATTTGATATAGTATTACAGTCCTGCTAAAGGTAGTAATAAAGCATATCCATCTATATCATTTTTTTTCAAATGCATGTAAAACACAATATAGGAAAATCATAGTTCGTGGTTAGGTAACTAAAATTCCACCAAGAATGTCTATGAAATTAGTACATAGGTGTTACCTTGATTTTAGCACTACATTTTTAAGATTTTGTAAGGTCTGCATTTTGCATTGAGGTAAACATTTTGAAACATTAATATGAAATGTGTATGCACATGAGTGTGTGTGTGTGTGTGTGTGTGTGTTTTAACATAGATTGATTTTTTTCTCTATTTTCTGGGTCCAGTTTAATCACTTTGCATAATCCT
This sequence comes from Marmota marmota marmota, assembly GCF_001458135.2. Taxonomy (NCBI): domain Eukaryota; kingdom Metazoa; phylum Chordata; class Mammalia; order Rodentia; family Sciuridae; genus Marmota; species Marmota marmota. The sequence continues at coordinate 29,824,326 of NW_026000016.1, read as the reverse complement.
GAAGTTCAATTGAGAAAACCATATTGACTTAAAAGTTTGTCTTATCCCAAAAAGGCAATCAGTCATTTTTCACACATGACAACAATTTCTGTATACTAAAATCTCATTTTTTATGTTAGTAAGGGTTAGTCAATATCAACTACTGAGCACTCACTGTGTACTGTCTTAATTTGTAAGACAGTTCAATAAAACATATTAAATTCTCCTTATACAGACATGCCCTTTAAAATGATATAAAAAAAAGATTTTTAGATGTTTTTGCTAGTTCTCTTTCCTTTGGAGGCAGGCTGCAGGAGCAACAAAGTTTCTATACATTTTAGTTCTTCCCTTTTTATTGATAAATTGTCTCAGTTACAATTGTGTTCATTAAATTAATATGTATTTTTTAAAAAAGAGCTTTAAATATACTATCACTTTTAATCCTCTGAACTAACCTAGAATGTTGATTCCATCATTTCCTTTCATTTCATAGATTAAAATTGGGAATAAATAAATGTAATAATTGACGAAGTCTGACTTATTAACCATTATACTATATTTTCTCAACTAAAACATTAGGTCTACTTTCTCCTATTATAGATAGCTTCTAAGCTTCTAAAATTTTATAAATTCTCTTTAGGTACTTGGAAGATTTACTGTAATAATACTATTTAGCTCTGCTTTATACATATTTATATATAGACATGCATATTTAGACATATGTATGATATATACATATATATTTAGTGTTTTATACACATATATTTTATATATCTTATCTGCATATAGAGAGATACATATATATTCAGCAATATGAAAGTGTTTCATATTACTAGTATCACTATTTTTTTTTTTTTTTTTTGCTGGTGCTGAGAATCAAGCCCATGCTAAGTAAACACTCTACCAGTGAGTTAGCTTCCCAGCCGCTACTATTTATTTTTTTGAACTAAATATTCTTTTTCAAAGAACCAACTTCTTGTTTTGTCAATTTTTTAAATTGTTTCCTTTGTTTCAATTTCATTGATTTCAGCTCTGATTTTAATTATTTCCTCTTCAACTGCTTTTGGTGTTGATTTGTTCTTCTTTTTCTAGGGCTTTGAGATGTAATGTTAGGTCATTTATTTGTTGACATTTTCTTCTTTTAAGGAATGAACTCCCATCCCAGGCAATGAACTTTCCTGCTAGTACTGCATTCATGGTGTCCCAGAGATTTTGATACATTGTATCAGAGTTCTCATTTACCTCTAAGAATTTTTTAATCTCCTTCTTGATGTCTTTTGCAACCCATTGTTCATTCAATAGCATATTATTTAGTCTCCAGGTGTTGGAGTAGCTTCTATTTTTTTAATCATTGATTTCTAATTTCATTCCATTATGATCTGATAGAATGTATCTCTAGTTTTTTGTATTTGCTGAGAGTTGCTTTGTGGCATAATATATGGTCTATTTTAGAGAAGGATCCATGTGCTGCTGAGGAGAAAGTGTATTCACTTGTGGAAGGATGAAATAAATATGCTATATATGTCAGTGAAGTCTAAGTTATTGACTGTACTATTGAGTTTTATAGTTTCTTTGTTCAACTTTTGTTTGGAAGATCTATCCAGTAGTAAAAGATGTGTGGTAAAGTCACCCAGAATTATTGTGTTGTGATCTATTTGACTCTTGAACTAGAGAAGAGTTTGATGAATGTACATGTTCCATTGTTTGGGGCATATATGTTAATTATTGTTATGTATTGTTGGTGTATGGTTCCCTTGAGCAGTATGAAGTGTCTTTCTTTATCCCTTTTGATTAACTTTAGCTTGAAGTCTACTTTCATTTGTTATGAGGCTGGAAACATGCAGTCCATGTGAGTGGTATAATTTTTCCCAACTTTCACCCTCAGTCTGTGCAAATCTTTTCCTATGAGATGAGTCTCTTGGAGGCAGCATATTGTTGAGTCTGTCAGTCTATGTATTTTGATTGTTGAGTATAGGCCATTGACATTCAGGATTATTATTGAGACATGATTTGTATTCCCATCCATTTTTGTTTATTTTTGGTATTTAAGTTGACTTGGTTTCTCCTTTGATTAGTTTTTCCTTTAGTGTAATACCTCCTTCTGCTGATTTTCATTGTCGTTTTTCATTTTCTCTTCATGGAATATTTTGCCAAGGATGTTCTGTAGTGCAGGATTTTTAAATGTAAATTCTTTTAACTTTTGTTTATCATGGAAGGTTTTTATTTTGTCATCAAATCTAAAGCTTAATTTTGCTGGATGTAAGATTCTTGGTTGGCATCTGCTGGGAGCCATTAGCCAAGTAGGTATGACAATTTCCTTGCCAGCGTACCCCATGTTGCTGACATTTTGCAGTGACATTGAATGTAGTTGACCTTGCTCAAGGACCAGGGCGGATTAGGGTGTTCCTGGTTTAACATAATCGGGTTTAGGGCGTTCCCAGTTTAGGTTCCAGGTTTAAGGTTTAAGATTATTCCTGCTGGGAATAGGGCGTATCCTGCTGCCTAAGTTCCCCTTGAGTTCTCACGGGATTCAGACAGTATATTTTGGGAGACAGAAGCCCAGTGGAGGTGAATTTGGGCAGAGAACGTGGATTTGGGCAGAGAACGTGGATTTCCCCAGAACGTGATTGTAGACGGCTGGTGTGAGTTCGGGAATAAAGAGTTGCTGTTTGAATCTACAAGCTGTGTGGTGGCTCGTGATTGTGTGCCCAGCCAGACTGCGGCATTTGTGCCCAGCCAGACATTGGCATTTGGCGTCCCGTGCGGGGAACTTCTGTCTTAGGTTGATACCACTGCAATTGGATCATACCCGTCACTGACTACCGGTCCAGCATAC
>NW_026000016.1:29796364-29820408 GCF_001458135.2 Marmota marmota marmota | reverse complement strand
TATTGTATCAACATACGTCCTAATTGTTCTTGGTCTCACTGGGGTGCCTCCTTCCTCTAACAATTTCTCTTGCTCGGAGGCGAACAACTTCAAACCTTGAGTCAACCATTTTCCCCAGTTTGCCTTGAGAAAGTTCTAGGAACAGGCAACTTGAATAAAACAAATAAATCAAACAATAACACATTGTTTTTGAATTGGTCACCCATTCTTTCGCTCTTCCTCAGGGGTGAGAAATTTCACTTACCTTTAAGCTTCAGAAGTTCCCCGCACGGGACGCCAAATGCCAATGTCTGGCTGGGCACAAATGCCGCAGTCTGGCTGGGCACACAATCACGAGCCACCACACAGCTTGTAGATTCAAACAGCAACTCTTTATTCCCGAACTCACACCAGCCGTCTACAATCACATTCTGGGGAAATCCACGTTCTCTGCCCAAATCCACGTTCTCTGCCCAAATTCACCTCCACTGGGCTTCTGTCTCCCAAAATATACTGTCTGAATCCCGTGAGAACTCAAGGGGAACTTAGGCAGCAGGATACGCCCTATTCCCAGCAGGAATAATCTTAAACCTTAAACCTGGAACCTAAACTGGGAACGCCCTAAACCCGATTATGTTAAACCAGGAACACCCTAATCCGCCCTGGTCCTTGAGCAAGGTCAACTACATTCAATGTCACTGCAAAATGTCAGCAACATGGGGTACGCTGGCAAGGAAATTGTCATACCTACTTGGCTAATGGCTCCCAGCAGGCATCCATTTTCATTCAGAGTTTGGATTATGTTGTTCCAGGATCTCCTGGCTTTGAAGGTCTGGGTTGAAAAATCTGCTGAGATAGGATGCAGGATATTATCTTTACTTTTTTGTATTTGCTAAGAATTGCAAATACAATTGGTCTCCCCCTATATGTGATCTGATTCCTCTCTCTTGGAGCCTTTAAGATTCTATCCTTATTCTGTATGTGAGACATTTCCATTATAATGTGCCTTGGTGTAGATCTGTTGTAATTTTGTACATTTGGTGTCCTACAAGCCTCTTGCATTTTATTTTCCAGTTCATTCATGTTTGAGAAATTTATGATATTATCTCACTGAAGAGATTGTGCATTCCTTTGGTTTAAACTCTGTGCCTTGCTCTATCCCAATAACTCTTATATTTGGACTTTTGATGCTATCACATAATTCTTGGATTTTCTGGTCATAGTTTCTTACCATCTTCATTGTGTGTTCAACTTTAATTTCCAGATTGTATACTTCATTATCTTACATTCTGTCTTCCAAGTGATCTAGTCTGTTTGTGATGCTTTCTATTGAATTTTTATTTGGTTTATTGTTTCCTTCATTTCAAGAATTTCTGATTTTTTTTTCAGAATCTTTATCTCTTTCTTGAAATAATCTTTTGCTACCTATATTTGTTCCATTGTCTCTTTGTTGGTGTGATCAATGGATGCCTGTATTTTCTCCCTTATCTGTTTATTGGTGTCATCAATGGTTGCCTGTATTTGCTGCCTTATCCCTTTTTAGAATGATCAGTTTTTGCCTGTATTTACTAATTTAGGTCATTCTTTAATTCACAGTTCATTTTAATTATGAATATTCTGAACTCCTTCTCTGACATTTCATCAACTTAGCTGTCCATGGGTTCTGTTATTGTAGTATCCTGGTTTGTTTGGGGCACTTTCCTCCCTTGTTTTTCATGTTGTCTATGTGTCTTCCTTTCTTGCAGTGTGGATCTGTGGTGTTACAGTTTCTACTCCATAGTTCTGTAGTATCTGTGCAGATTATCTGTACCTTACCTTGGTGTTGGGCTTCCCGACCATGTCGGTGTTCCATGATGGATGATACTGCAACTAAAGATGGTGGTGGCAATACCAGAGGTAACTTGAGATAGCAGTGGAGGTTCACCAAGATGGATGCAATGTCTTTCAGAGATGGGGCAGAAAGGGTGGACCTTACACTGGCTTTGGGATGCCTGCTTCTAGATGCACCTGCTTCTAGGCCCTGTCTGTTGTTGCAAGGTAGAGACTACTGTGTGGGGAAGGCTATGGTGATCGCTGAAGTATCCCAATAAGGAAGTGGGCTAGGCCTGGGTTCCCACATCGGGGAGGGTGGCCCCAGGCCTACTCTCAGCCTGCACCCCCACACAGGTCAGCAGAGATGGATATGGGCCAGTGCCTGAGCTCCAGCAGGGGCACAGCATGTATATGCCACTTCTCTGCTCTGCCATTGTAGCATAAAGCAACCATAGGCAATACATAAATGAAAAGGTATGGCTATATTCCAATAAAACTTGATTTCCAAATTAGGAAGTGGACTGATTTGAGTCTTAGGTCTACATTAACTTGCCAACCACTATTCAGTATTCATAGAACCTTTGATTTATGACAGGGTACATGGCTGCATAAAATAAAAACTACATTTTCCAACCACTTTTAAAAACTAGGTGTAGCCCTGTGGTTAAGTGCTAGAAAGTGGAATATAAGTGAAAATGTAGGTCCAACTCCTGAAAAGTATTTATTGGAATCTTCTCTATATTAATAAGTCTCATGGCATGACAAAAAGCTAAAAGCAAAACTTTTCTCATAGAAAAATCTATATGTTATTAAATTAGTCTAATACAGTTCTTTAGATACTAGTAAAAGAGAAGTCTCATAGATAAGAGCCTTTATTGCTTACAGTACAAACAATAGGAGTTCCAGCTATTTCCCTGGGTCTCAAATCCCACAGTGATGTAAAGAGCCTACACATAGGAGTGTGTGACACAGGAGAATTTACTAAATATGAGGATTCTATTACTTTAGTAATTCTATTACTTTAATAGAAAACAATTAGCAAGCCCCCTCTGACCAGAGGGAGAAGAGATATATCTGTTCTCTTACACAAGATTATGTGATATGTACCATGTAATGACTTCAAGATTTCTAGCTGCATAGAGAATTTTGAGAAGTGGTCCCAGGTAAAAGAATGATTAAAGACTTTATGATTTGGGTACATTCATCAACACATGTATTTAATCAAGAGTTATATGGTAGACTTGCTTTAGAAAATGGGTTTAAAGAAAAGTATTTGTTGTTCTTATCATTTCCTCCTTTCTGATGTCTGAAATTAGGGATTTCATAGCTAGACAGATTGATGGACATCAGTCAGAATATAATTCTTGAATCCATGTAGAGCACAAAAGATAGAGCAATAATATAGAAAAACAATGAGTTCTTTATACTGTGTAATGTCATACTATCCATGAACTTTGATGCAAAAGAGAAATAAAATTTTCTCTTTGCTTAAGTTAGTGTTAATTTGGGCTTTCTGTCAGTTACAGCTGAATATAATCCACATTTATTAAATGTCTAAGAATATCTGTTGCTTTCATAAGTGAAACTAATGTGTGCATAAAATACTAGGCTCAAATTCTTTCCTCTTAATTTTATAGATATTAGATTGTAATCATCTCTCTATTACAAAAGAGCTACTTAGGACTGATTTTTAGTAGGAAGAGAATGGAAGTACATTTAAAAATTATTTTATTTATTCTGAAATATGACTGTCTTTGCTAATTCAATTTTGAATAGCTAATCATTACCTCCAGAGAAAATTTTAATTCTACTTTATAATGTTAGTTTATTTACTCTTTTTGTCTAACACATCTGTTTTTATGAGTAACCATTTTTCTTTTAGCCTCTTATATCCATTTAGTCTTTGCTTTGGTCTTAGAGAATCCATGACTTTAGGAGTTGGTTAAAATTGGCATATATTCTTTAATTAATTTATTTATTTATTCTAATTTGTTATATATGACATCAGAATGCATTTCAATTCATAGTACACATATACAGCACAATTTTTCATTTCTCTGATGGTACACAAAGTACCATTCATGTCTTCATACATGTACTTAGGGTATGACATCCATCTCATTCCACCATCTTTCCTACCCTCATGCCCCCTCCTTTCCTTTCCCTCCCCTTTGCCCTGTCCAAAGTTCCTCCATTCCTCCCATGCTCCCACCAACCCCCATTATGGATCAGCATCCACATATCAGAGAAAGCATTTGGCCTTTCATTTTTTGGGATTGGCTTACTTCACTTAGTATGATACTCTCCAACTCCATCCACTTACCTGCAAATATCATGATTTTATTCTCTTTTAATGCTGAGTAACATTCTATTGTGTGTATATATACCATAGTTTCTTTATCCATTCATCTATTGAAGAACATACAGGTTGGTTCCACAAAATATTGATGTGGCTCACTGTAGTATGCTGTTTTTAAGTCTTTTGTGTATAAACCAAGGAGTGGGATAGCTGGGTCAGATGGTGGTTCCATTCCAAGTTTTCCAAGGAATCTCCATACTGCTTTCCAGATTGGTTGCATCAAAAATTGGCATATTTTTTTTTTACAATGTTGTTTTCTTTAGTCTACAGAGAATGATTCTTACATGTCTGATTTTCATATGACTTTTCAGCATGTGGGTCTGTGTTTCTTCCCTGGACTTGCATGATTTTAACCTCTTGTCCTCTTTCCTATTTGAAGAGCAGTAGACATATGGACTGTTGACCACATGAGCACTGTTGGATAGCCTGCAGAGTTGGCCTTCTTATCTCTTTTCATCAAGTTTTCTTTTTAGGTTCACTTTGGAAGGCAACCAAATTCAATTGTCCTCATTTCCTAGTTGTATAACAATAATAATTGATGGGACAGATGAAAAATTATAGTTCTAACTTGTAACAGTTTACTTGGCACAGAGGCCATGCATGTAATCAGTCTCAGAGCAAGTGAGTTGCACAGCCCAGCCTACACCTTGACTTCTACAGCCTAACAGTGTTATATTTTTCTATTCCTGAACTTTCTCTTTAAGGAACAGAAATTTCTGTTGGACAAATAATGACCCCAAAATATGTTTGACTTTAATGCCTTTAATGAGTCAAAAGTAAGGTGAAACTCCAGAGCATTATCTGTTCCTTGAAAGTTTCTAAAGACCTACTGGTTTTACTAACTCAGCATCAGATCCTTTTGTACAGATAAATTTTTTTTAACTCCTCCAGATCTACCCAACCACAGACATCAGTAGTTGTTGTTGGTAATTTCCTTCCCAAATCTTCTATCAGTCCTTCTGTGTGTATTGAAGATGGATTAGAGTATTTATAGGGCTCCCAATATAAAATTTCTTGAAGGAAGAAGTTCTTCCTCCTCTAGGGTAATTAACTAGCACCCATGATGGAGAAAAACTTAATGGAATACTGTGAGATTAATATACACTAAATCACATTAACAGCTTTGAAAATTTGGGTAGACCCTAACTATGTAGTTGAAGAACAGACAAAGCTAATTAAAATACTTGGCCATTAATATCCAAGCTCGTGGAAACTAATGGGGTCTTAGAAATATCACTAATGGTGGTTAATGCCTACATCATAATCTATATTAGTTAATCATATGCCAACATAAGAGATGGATAAATTATTATTAATTAATATCCTAAACGACATTGCTAAATAATGTTTACATAAAAGAAACCTGCAACTCATAATTATTTGTCTAGTATATTATGTTCATGATAAAGCAGATTAATGTGACTTTTCAATAAGAAATATTTCTTATACTTACTTCCCTTTCTTAAGTGAATACCTACTTGTCCAAATTTTGCTTAGTAAAATTGAATAAAACCAAGAACATTCTACCTCTTATTTTTAAAGAGACATTGTGATTTACCTCTGAAAGATTTTTTAAAAATATTTATAATCTATCAAACTTAATTCAAAGATTTTCCTGCTAGTAATTCATATTAATCTTCAAGTGATTAGTGGCTATAAGATCTGTTACTATGTTGGAAAATTATTTTAGCCTGTTTACATTCAAACTTAATTCTATGTTTGCTTATCACTTTGTAGTTGATTTATTTATCCTTATGTTGAATTACTCTTGTGTTTTGTATAAATGAATTTATTAAATAAAAAATTATTTTATGTAACGTTATAAGAGTGATTAGCCTACTTAACAAATGAACATTTCTAAAGTGTTTCTAAGTAGTGATTTGCATATAATTCATTTAACTAAGAATATAATGTATTAGTTATTTAATTTTAAAAGTGTAATTTAAAAAGATATCTGCTCACTGGCAGTTATTATATATTGGACATGGTGAGACATATTTGTTTTACTTATTTCTGATAAATTCTTATTTGAAGAACAAAAGTGTTAGTATATGCATATACTTGAGTAAGTCAAGACATTCTAAACCTCATTATATAATGAGGGTTTTTTCTCCTATATTTTATGATTATGCCAACTGTGGTTTTAAAAGACAATAATAATTAAAGTTGTTCCATTTTTATACACAAACTTTATATACTTTATATTTTTAAAAATAAAGAAATATATTGAAGATTGAGACTAAATTCTTATATGTATCAGCTATCAGTGTCCTTATATTTGACAGGTTTTCATTTATACAGTCTAAATAAAATAGTAGTTATATTTATGTGTTCTTCAATAAGTTGCATGTTAAAAGGTAACAGTAAATAAACATTCCCTAGTATATTGAATACTACATGTGTTTTTTAGTTCAAGCTCAGTAAAGTTCAAGGGCATCCAAGTATGAAATAGCTTGTGAGGATATTCTCATTGCTTTCTTAATTTGATTTAGTTGGAGAAAAGGACACTAGTTCAGAAACTAGATCTATAATAATTTTGGTTCAAATTTAGACACTAAATATTGTATGAAGACCTGAAAATGTGTGCATAATTTTCCCAAAGCTTACAGGGGGATTTGGCATTATAAAATAATAGATTCATTTCTGTTGACTATATTACCTGCACTTTAATCTGTTTTAATATCTGCACTTGCTTGTGGGAAACATTGTTAAAGTGTATAGAAATGAAAATACGATGTAGATAAAAAATAATATCACATAAGAAATCATATATTTAAGTACTTAGGATATATATCACTATTTTTTACAAATGATTTTAAAGGGCATCAATTACTAAGAGAAATGTGGTTGATTGAATAAGTGTTCAAGTAGAATTGAAACAATTCTAAGAATGGTAAATGTTTGGTGCACTAGTTATTTTTTAACTGTATATCAAAGTAAAATATGTGCATAAAGTATGTTCAAAGACTTATAACAAATGATGAAAGGTCCCTGACCCACTTATCTCCATCCTATTTATTCAAGTCCTCCTTTTCAGAAGCTGCCATGTTCAACTCTTTTGTCTTCTAGCTGAGAGAAATGCTATCTTTTGATTTATCAATTCTCTGTGTTAGCCATCGACCTTCAGCTATGGTAAATTAGAATTTGGCACTCCAAAACCATTATCTTCATGTTTTCTTGGAATATAGTCATAACTCTTGAGTAAAAATCAGACTTTATGTTTTTTCAATATGTAGAAATTGTTTTTGTTAAACCAAGAAGTGTTCTATGACGTTTCTTTCTGCATCTTTTTAATATTTCCTGTTGTTATTTATCATTTTCTCCATTTGTTGAATTTTCTTCGTATCTCTTATCTTTTCCCCATACCTTATAACAGTCTAGTGATACATTTTTGTGCCTAAAATTTTTTTAGTTGATTCATTGATCCTTATGTTGAATTACTCTTGTGTTTAATTGATAGAATTTTAGGTTGAAAGTTGTTTCACTATGTGTTAAGCTCTTATGGGTTGTCAACTTGATTTGGGGAAATTTGCTTGATTTATTTTTTTTAATTAATTTGCATTTTGTTTTCTCAGATCCTTTCTACTAGAGCTTCTGTATTCAGATGACAAATTCTGTAATTGATCCTCATTTGTTTGTTTTCATCTTGTATCTTCTATTTCCATTTCATTGTCCTTTTTTTTACCCTCCAAGAAAATTCCTTGGTGAGAAATTTTCAGTTTTTCTTTCATGTTGTGTTTTCTGCTGTCACATAATTACTTCACTAGAGTTTTTTTTAATCCTCTTATTTTTTTTCAAATAGCAGCCCATACTTATATGAAGGTTGCACTCTCCTTTTAATATCATCTTAGAATATTTGTTTTAGATTTTTAGCGAAACTTTGTTCCAATTCATGCATATTCTCAAATTCATTTAAATTGGTTTTTTGTTTGTTAGTATATCTCTGCCTTTTAAATTCAAGACATTCTTCGACATCTGTTGATCTTTTGCTCTTCATTTAATAATGACACACAGAAATGCTAATTGAAATCATTATATACTTGGGGAGGACTTTTTGACTGGTGATTTTTACTGTAGAGGTGGCTTATCATGGAGGAGCCACTACTTATAGCCTCTCAGTTTTCCAACAAAAAAATTCTCTTATCTCCTGCCACGTGTGCTAATATTCTGGGAATGGGGATGAGGAATAGGATGATGTTCTCTACATTCAGTGTGAGGATTTCTACCTTTTACTTCATTCTTACCACATTGGTCCACTTATCCATAGGATAGTACAATAATAGTACATTAAAGACTCCTTCCCCCAGGGCACACTTGAAAACATGGATTGTACCAAACCCTACATATACTTTTTTTTTTCTTATTCATATGTAGGTAAGTTCAAACTCTTCCTCTGAAGGTTTGATAACCAAGTCTGCTGAAACAAGCTAACAATAGACACTTTAAGAGGAGAAAAGGCCCAAATGTATTAACTCACACATATGTACAAGATCCATACAAAATATGAAACTCAAGGAAAGGCCAGATGGTTGACATTTAAATTCCCTCTTCTTAGGGAAGAGGGACATGGGCAATATAGGTAAGTTCAGAGGGTAGTGATGATTTTTAGGGAATTCAAATGGATTTAAAGAATAGAGGATGTTGACAGAGGGATATAGTTCCTCTGGGCTCTTGGTGTTGTGTTTGATTTTCAGGCTCTTCTGTGATATGAAGTGATATGTGACATTTTCCTGGGTTAATGAATTTTACCAAAAAGATCAGAGGAAATTGTGTTTCTCTTTGGCAATCTGGTCTTTAGGTAAATAAGTAAACTTCAGAGAAAGTTTTTACTCAATTTCTGTTCCCCAGGTGCTCACAGTTCAAAGTTCAAAGTGGCATATTTGGAGTTTTCATTTTCTGACATCCAACACATACACACTCTTGTGCACTAAATATAATGAAAACATATTTACAAATTGGTTACAGTGAAAAATTAATGACAATAATAATGAGTAAAATAAAATAATTATAACCACATATTATAATAAAAGTTATTTTTAAATTATCAATTTTTTATTTCTGGAATTTTCCTTGTAATTGTTTTAGACTATGGACTTTGTAGATAACTAAAACTGTAGAAATCAAAACCTCAAATAAGGGGATATTACTGTAAAGTACTTCACTCTTGCCCTCTCCTTGCCTGGTGCCTTCTGTCCTCCCTCAGAGAACACTTCCCAAACTAGGGGGAGGATGTGGGAAATGATTCCTGGGAGAACCTGGAAAAGGAGCTTGGGTGTTGAGTGATCCTCATATACTCTTTTAGCTAAGCCCTGTGCGTCACTTCTGCCTTTGGTGGTATCTGAAATACCAGTGTGTAAATTTCTGGGTGCTGTTAGGAAGAACAGGATGGGATCTTGTTCATATCCCCCTGCAAATGTCTTTTGCTGCATTCCTTTTAAAACTGTGACCATTCCTGTTTCTCAATAAAAATTATGATTTGGGATCACTGCTGTCTTCTAGTTTCATGGAAGATGTAGTTCACTGTATGATTATAATTCTGCATGTTTGAAGTGGGGAAAATTTCTGAAAGTATAAAATAGGGCAAGAAATTCAATTCACTGGTCTGTCATTTTAACTCTTAAAAGTCTTCTAATGAATAATTTTGAAATGTAGAAAAGCTTTAAATACTTTTCATAAAAACATAACACCTAGAACATTTTATTCATATTATAGACTTTCATTTTTAAGTATATTTGAATGTGGTAGATGGTGAGATGCAACTTGAAGGGGAATTATTTTTATGTAAAACAAAAAATATAAAAGAGATGTGAGCAAGGTATAATTATGTACCGTATGCATTCAGTACAGGCAAATTTACTGTACATCTGAAGAGAGAAGGATTTCCTGGAGGAAGTATCATTTTAAATGAAACCTAATGTTCAAGTAGGATTTGTACCTACTAACAGTTTAATAAATATTTGCTAAATATAATTAATACTATTCAGCTTTGGTGGTTTGACTAAGTTCTTCAGTACAGTGTGTCAGCAGCAATCAGCTTCACTTATTCTTGTCTTAGTTTTCCAGAAAGAAATTAACAAAAATGTTCCTATGGAGAACATTCACCATTCAATGACAGTTATTGATATATTCCTATAATTAAAAAAATCCTTCCTGTGAGAATTCCATTATATTAATGATGCGTGTATATTATTAAGACATAAATATTGAGTTTTAAAGTTTCAAGTTCACATGTTCCCAGATGTTATTTTGGGACTACCACATTAGTAATTTTTCAGAAACATAAGAGTGATTAGAAATCTTTAATAATAATTTCTTTCAAAAACAGCACTTGATTTTAATTTTTCATTAAAAAAAACTTTGTAAGAAAAAAATTCTCAGAACTACTGACATTTTTATAGCTTGACAAAAATTAAGCATAATTAAAATGAAATATTTGTTGCATAAATTAAACTGCGATTAATATGTTTTCTGCTGCTGCTTGAAGGGTAAGATTAAAATGGTGTTGTTAGCAGACTCCCTGCTGTCAGACTAATTTCTTGATTTTTATACCACACATTATCATACACGTTCTTATAGTAAAAGAGTAAACCAACAAGTAGAAAACACTGTTTGATGAAAATGGTATACAGAAGGAGATAAACTGACTTTTATGAAGGCACAGCAATATTGCTTTTCATTTCAAGATCTGATGACTAGTTGATTCCAAGGGTAAGATTCGCACTTTGAAAGCCATTAAAATAAATAGAAAATTGCCCTTCATTTTAGTTGGCTATGCCTTTTAAATTAGCCAGTTTATTGTTTCAGGGGTGTTTGCCTTTTCAGGCAATAATTAGAAATTGAACAAGACATATTAAGCATAGGGCTCCCCTCCAGCTAACCAAGAAATAATAATAAATCGCATCACAAAAAGTTAGGTGCACACAATTCAAGAAAGTGGAAGAAAAACACATCCTGTTAACATTCCTCTTAGAGGAGATTCACTTTTTCTCGTCAAAGCCCACCATCACAAAACAAACACCTAACTATGGCAAAAGTCAATTATTGCTATGAAAAAATTCCCAGCTGCCACCTGCCTTAATAATGCATCAAGTATTATTTCTCTGTGAACTTTTTTTTTGGCTAATTACTTTTTGACATTAAAAACCATTTATGGTACCAATGAAAGAAATAGATAACCATTATTAATAGTCCTCTTCATTTCTCCAAATGTCTCTCTTGGGCATTACTGCTTAAGGGATATAAATACACCATTGGGAATTAGAAATTATGGGATAGGGCCCATTCACTGGCTGAACTGTTACACACCTCTTTCTTAGGGGCTGTGATGGAGTCAATGTACATTGTGTGATGACTGCATTAGGATTTGACAGTGCCTGTTGAAGGAAGTGAAATTAGCATAACTCTTCTACAAGGCCAGTGTGCCCCTCTCTTGCTACCTATGGAGAAAAGGCAGTACTATTTTATTGCTTGATGCTGACCTGCATTATGCATTAGAAATGTCAAATGTACTAACAGGTTTCAAATAGTAGAAAACTTTACCTGACAAACATCTTAGAGCAGATAAATCAATCATTTTGGGATGACTTAATTAGTTTTGGTTGCTTGAAATGGTACTTGTGATGTACTGACAAAATCGGTGGTTGTGCTTGTGCTCTTAGATTGCATGATTACACTCTCATCTTTTTGTGGTTTGTACTTAGATGTCACCTCAAGACAGCCTCTCCTGACCACCTTATTTAAAATTGCCAGCCGTTTTTCTAACTCCCTCGGTCTCAGTTCTTTTCCCACATCAGTCTTATTTTTCTTCACAGCATTATTATATGACTTCTTTGTTGTTGCCTGTATTACTAGAAATTTAAGTTTCATGAAGTCAGGAATTTTTGCCTGATTTGGTCATTGCTATATTCTTACTGCCTACAATAGTGTCTGGTTTCATTAGGCAATCAAGTCTTCTTAAAAGAAAGATTGAGTAGGAAATAAAGGAAGGTTTAAAAGCCAAACATTCAAAAAAAAAAAAAAAAAAAAAGCAGGAAGAATTAACTTAACAGGATAATTCATGATGTTAATATGAAAATCTACATTTAGTAAGTAATCACAGGAATACTGCTTATTAATACTTCATTTATACATTATTTTACTTACCATAGAGAAATTTAACTTAAATGAAAATTATTTCTTCTTAACTAAATATCAGGTAATAATCTGTACAATTTGAGCATCTCTAATCTGAATATCCAAAATCTGAAATGCCCCCAAATCCAAAAAGTATCTTGTGCTCCAGCATGATGCCACAAGTGGAAAATTCTACTCCATGCAACTTTGTTTCATGTACAAAAACATGGAGGAAGGTTAGAGTAATATTTCTAGGTTTTATGACTGACTTTGGAGGAGAGGGATTCTACTTTCTAACAGTGCTTAGAGAAGAGGAATTCTAGCAACTTTGACCTTTCTTGGGGATCAAAGGGGACAGGAGAAGGAATGGCAAAAGTTCAGAAAGATCTTGTTTCTGAACCCCTCTCCTTCAGTTCAGAGCATTCAGCTATTAAGATGCCATACTTTGGGGTATCAGTCCCAGCTCTGCAAATTACTATGAAAGCACTGTGAGTATTGATTTTGTGGTTACGAATAAATTTTAGCAAGTAAGCAAATTTACAATTAGGCAATCTGTGAATAATGAGGCTTGATGTTAACTATGTTCTATAAAGATACTTCTATAAAAGTATCACTGAACACATCATCATAGCCTATTTACTTGTGAATTTAGGCATTTTCTTCCTTGCAAAATAGGATCACACTGAAAAGTTCTATTTTTCTATTCAATCAAGATTTATTGATTCTTTTTATGTGTTAGACACTATTATGTTACTAGGAATACAACAAACAAGACAGATATAGCCCCTCTCCTCAAAGAACTAAGAAATCAATATATTACTCACGTTTCACACTTTATACTCCCTCCTGATTTCTCTCTGTCCCCCAAATATTTTGTGACCCAGATTATTAAAGGTACAATTGGGACATAGACATAGCATCTGCTAGCTAGTAAAGGAAATATTTCAGTTTTTGGAGTGGACATTGGAATAACTCTGCTTATAACTCTGCTTAATAATTGCCCTTAATAACTAATAACTAATAACTCTGCTTACCTAATTGCCCTGCTGTGACCTCAAAATTAATTATTTTTGAAGTCAACAAAAAACAATCAACTAAATTAAGCTGATGAAGCAAGAGTATTTATTCAGATTTTCTCCCGGTTTTAAGAATAAAGTTTGATCTAGCAGAAAAAGTGTAAAGTAATTGTTTCAACCTTCCTATTAATAGGAATATTTGAAGAGTATGGAAAATTCTAGTGCTAACCAGATTTATCTAAGGTTCCATCCAGGAAATGTTTTGATTAAAATAGTATTTAATATTTAGCCAAAAGTTCTTGCCATCCTCCTCTTTAAGCTCTAAAAGAATTTTTTTGCTATATTTTGAGGCTAAAAGTAAAAAATTAAGCTGAAAAATATAGTTGTAACCTTTGATTTCCACCCTGTCTCTATAATCCCAGAGGTTTTGTCTCATATGGTGCATCAGCACTGTCCTGCTTACCAACATTGAAGCCAGTTGTTTTAAGTACTCAGTTGTGAGTATCTGGTGAAAAGCCTTAAATAACTAGATAAACAGTGCAGCTGCCAACCTAAAGTCATCTTACACTTAGGGGTGAGTGGCCCAGGAAATTTGCTCTTTGTCATTTTGACTTGGGTTTGAAAATGGACCTGGGCTGCATTCCAGCTCAAAGAGCCGTTCACTTCCAAAGACTCCTAAATTGTCCCAAGGAGCTCATTTTGGCAGTAGATTATTTGTGTTTGGCTGGGCATCCTAATAGCAAAAGCTGTCTGTTCTGGCAAGCAAGGGTTATGGCAGGATTTAGAATTGCCATCCCCAGTGTTTTTTCTTGATGAGGTTATTTTTCAGAAAAGTAATCCCCTACCCCCCATTTAAAAAGTGACACTGCATGAGTGTTGTGCAGGTGGTTTTCTTGAGTTAATAAATAGCTTCCCATGGCAGGATGATTATTCTATTGGGTCAGAGGCAAATTTTAAGGAAATGATAATCAGCACCAGATTTTCCTCAAAATAAAGCTGCCCTAACAGGATATTCACTCTTACAACTTAGCTAATACTTACTGGATGACTAAGGCTAAGGTAGTATCTGAGATTGCCGGTTAAAAATTAAGAGTGATAGTATCTGAAAGAATTTTTTTTACAAGGCACAGAGAGTAGGTATTCTAACAGTCGGGTCTTGTTTATCAGTATATAATTGCACATTATTGTCTGATGCTAGACAAGAATTTCTCCTTGCCATTGGGTGGATTCTAGCACTGTAGGTGCCCAGATGTTAATTGAATACACAGCTGAAAATATAACACAGGATTAAATGAAGCTTCATTATATTGGAGAAGTTCAAAATTAAAAACACAAGAAGACTCACAAGTTTAAAGGAAGAAAATACCAGGATTTTATTTCTATTTACCTTTATCTTGTGTGTGTTATATAATTATGTTATACTACTACAGTATTACACATAAATAATTAAATAAAAAGGATTAGGCATATGCTTAGGATGCTTATCCAAAATAGTTGATAGTATGATAAAAATTGTTTCATCACAAATTTGTCCAAGTATCTATGGAATTTCCCTCACTTGGTTATTGAAAGAACACAGTAAATACAATATGAGTAGAATTCTGCCATTGAAGGAATGAGAATGGAAACACTAGTGCTGGGAACTAAATGATTCATCCTGCTTAAGCTTCACAACCATGTGGCAATGAAGATATCCCCATGTTACAGATTATAAAACAGTGAGTTAGGAAGTATTTTTTATGCTTATGTTTTCTGGAACAAATTGTGGAGAATTGTTATATTTGTTCCTTGTTTGGTAGAATTTAACAGTGAAACTATCTTGGCATGTTTGAGAAAGTTATTAATTATTGGTTCAGTTTTCAAAATCTGAAACATAATAAATTATATGTTTCTCCTTGTGTAAGTTTAAATAGATTGTGTTTTAAAGGATTGGTCCATTTTACCAAGTTATCCAATTTGTTCTCTCAGAATTTTTCAAAATATTCCTTTATTATGTTTTTAATATTTATGAAATCACAAGTGATATTTTGTCTTCCATTGCTGGTATTAGTAATTTATGTGTTCTTTTTAAATCTTAATTACCCTGGTTAGGAATTTATCAGTTTTATTGATGTTTTTAAGGAAACATCTTTTGATTTTTTTGATATTCTCGGTTTTCAATTTCATTTATTTCTTCTTGAATTTATTATTTCTAACTTCTACTTAATTTGGATTTAATTTAGTCTTTAATTTCTACTTTCTGAAAGTGGAAACAAATTATCATTTTAATTTATCCTGAGACTTTTTAAAAAATTTGGGCCTTTTGTTTATTTTTGTTGTTGTTGTTGTTTTTAGTTATACATGAGAGTATAATTTGACATTTATACAAACATGGAGTACATTTTATTCTAACTAGATTGGTTGTACATGATGTAGAGATTCACTGTGGTGTATTCATATATGTACACAGGAAAGTTATGTCAGATTCATTCCACTGCCTTTTCTATTCCTGCCCAAACCTTCCCTTCCCTTCAATCCCCTTTGTCTAATCTACTGAATCTCTATTCTTCCCCTCCCTTCTTGTTGTGTGTTAGATTCACATATCAGAGAGAACGTTTGACCTTTGGGTTTTTTGGTACTGGCTTATTTCTCTCAGCATAATAGTCTCCAGATGCATTCATTTTTTTCAGAAAATGTCATAAAGGCATTCTTCATTATGGCTGAATAATATTCCATTGTGTATATATACCACATATTCTTTATCCATCCATCTGTTGTAGGGCAGCTAAGTTGGTTGCATACCTTAGCTGTTGTGAATTGAGTGCTATAAACATTGATGTGGCTGCTTTGCTGTACTATGCTGTTTTTAAGTCCTTTGGGTGTATACTAAGGAGTGGGATAATTGGGTCAAATGGTGTTTCCATTCTAAGTTTTCTGAAGAATTTCCATACTGCTCTCCACAGTGGTTACACCAATTTGCAGTCCTATCAGCAATGTATGAGTGTAACATTTTCCCCACATCCTTTTCAACATTTATTGTTACTTGTACTCTTGATAATTGCCATTCTGACTGGGGTCAGATAAAAATCTCAGTGTACTTTTAATTTGCATTTCTCTAATTACTAGTGATGTTGAACATTTTTTCATGTATCTGTTGACCATTCATATTTCTTCTGTGAAGAAGTGTCTGTTCAGTTCCTTTGCCCATTTATTGAATGGGTTTTTTTTTTTTTTTGACATTAAGTGTTTTGGGTTCTTTATATATCCTGGAGATTAATTAATGGTCTATCTGAGGTGCAGGTGGCAAAGATTTTTCTCCCATTCTGTAGGCTCTCTTTTCATGCTCTTGATTATTTCCTTTGCCATCAAGAAGCTTTTTAGTTTGATAACATCCCACTTATTGATTCCTGATTTTACTTCTGTGCTTTAGGAGTATTGTTGAGGAAGTCAGTTCCTAAGCCAACATGATGGAGTGTTGAACCTTTAATTTCTTCAGGTAGATATAGGTTTATGGTCTAATGTCTAGGTCTTTGATCCACTTTTAATTGAGTTTTGTGTAAGGTGAGACAAAGTGGTTAAATTTCATTCTGCTACATATGGCTTTCCAGTTTTCCCGGCACCATTTATTGAAAAGGCTATTTTTCTTCAGTGAATGTATATAGCCTCTTTGTCTAGGATGAGATAATTATATTTATGTGGGATTGTATCTGTGTCTTCTATTCTATACCATTGATCTTCATGTCAGTTTTATTACTATAGCTCTGTAGTATAGTTTAAGGTCTGGTATTGTGATGCTTTCTGCTTTACTTTTCTTGCTGCGAATTGCTTTGCTATTCTGGGCCTCCTATTTTTCCTAATGAATTTCATGACTTCTTTTTCTATTTCCATGAAAAATGTCATCAGAACCTTAATAGAAATTGCATTTAATCTATATAGCACTTTTGGTAGTATGGCCATTTTGTTAATATTAATTCTGCCTATCCAAGAGTGTGGGAGATCTTTCCAGATCTCCTTCAGTTTCTTTCTATAGTGTTCTGTAGTTTTAATTGTAGAGGGCTTTTGCCTTTTTTGTTAGATTGATTCCCAGATATTTTATTTTATTTTATTGAGTCTATTTTGAATGGGATGGTTTTCTTAATTTCTCGTTCAGCTGAGTCATCATTGTTGTATAGGAACACAGTTAAATTTATGGGTGCTAATTTTATATCTTGCTACTTTGCTGAATTCATTTATGAGTACTGGAAGATTTCTGATGGAGTTTTTGGGTCTTCTAAATATAGGATTATGTTGTTAGTAAATAGAGATAGTTTGAGCTATGCTATTACTATTTGGATTTCTTTAACTTTTTTATTTATTTTTTTGTCCCAATTGCTCTGACTGAAGTTCAAGGACTGTGTTAAATAGAAGTGATGGAAGAAAGCATCCCTGACTTGTTCCAGTTTTTAGAGGGAATGCTTTCAGTTTTTCTCCATTTAAAATGATATTAACCTTTGAGTCAGCATATATAGCTTTTATAATGTTGAGGTATATTCCTATAATTCCTAGGTTTTCTAGTGTTTTGAACATGAATGGATGCTGCATTTTATCTAATGCCTTTTCTTCCTCTATTGAGAGAATCATGTGATTCTTGTCTTTATGTCCATTGATGTGATAAATTAATTACATTTATTGATTTCCATATGTTTAACAAAACTTACATCCCTGCAATAAAACCCACTTGATCACAATGCACTATTTTTTAATGTATGTTTTTGTATGTGTTTTGCTAACATTTTGTTAAGACTTTTTGCATCTATATTCATCAAGGATATATGTCTGAAGTTTTCTTTCTTTGATGTATCTTTGTATGGTTTTAGGTTAATACTAGCTTTAGGTTTCAGGTTAATACTAGCTTCATAGAATGAGTTTGGACGGTTTCTCTCCTTTTTGTTTTGTTTTGTTTCTTGGAATAGTTTGAGGATGATTGGTGTTAGTTCTTCTTTGAAGGTCTGGTAGAACTCAACTGAGAATTTATCTGGTCCTGGGCATTTTTTGGTGGTAGATCTTTGGTGACATCTTTAATTTCATTACTTGAATTTATGTTTAAATTTTCTATGTCTTTTGGGTATGTCCTATTTCTCTAGTAATTTGTTGATGTCTTAAAGATTTTCCCTTTTTTTAGTAGGATAAGTTTTCAAAATAGTTTCTGATTATCCTCTGTATTTCGGTGGTGTCCATGGTGATATTTTTTTTCATCATGAATTTTAGAAATTTGAGTTTTTTCCTTCTTTCTCTTTGTTAGCATGCCTAAGGTTTTATGAATTTCTTTTTTCCAAAGAACCAACTTTTTGTTTCATTGTTTTTTTTTATTCTTTTTTGTTTGTTCAATTTTATTGATTTCAGCTCTGATTTTAATTATTTCCTTTAATCTATGCTTTTAGTGTTGATTTGTTCTTCTTTTTCCAGGGCCTTGAGATGTAATGTTAGGTTATTTATTTAGTAACTTTCTATTCTTTTAATGAATGAGCTCAGTGCTATAAATAACCTCTTATAACCACCTTCATACTGTTTCAGAGATTTTGATTTATTGTGTCACCATTCTCATTTATCTCTTAAGTATTTTCTTTATTTTATCCCTGATTTCCTCAGCTGTCCATTGATCATTCAGTAATATATTATTTAGTCTACATGTGTTAACTTCTATTTTTTATTATAACATTGTTTTCTAATATTCCATTATGATCTGATAGAATGCAAGGTATTATCTACATTTTTAAAAATGTATGTTGACTAAACATTGCTATGTGGCCTAAGATGTGTTCTATTTTAGAAAATGATCCATGTGGTGGTGAGAAGAAAGTGTATTCAGTTATTGATGAATGAAATACTTTATATATGTCTATTAAATGTAAATTATTAATTGTATATTTTAGTTCTGTAGCCTCTTGGTTTAGTTGTTGTTTGGGAGATCTATCCAGCAATGAGAGAGACATGTTAACGTAACCCAGTATTATTGTGTTGTGGTGTATTTGATTTTTGAAATTGAGAAGGGTTTGTTTGACTCACATAGATGCTCCATTATTTGGGCATAAACATTTATAATAATTATATCTTGTAGACATGTAATTCCCTTAAGCAGTATGAAATGACATTCTTGGTCCCTTCTGATTAACTATTGTTTGAAGTCCACTTTATCTGATATGAGGATAGAAATGCTTGCTTACAAGGTCCATGTAAATGCTATGATTTTACCCATGCTTTTACCTTTGGTCTTTGGATGTCTTTGCCTAACAGGTGAGTCTCTTGGAGATAGCACATTCTTCAGTTTTATTTTTTAATTCAGTCTGCTTGTAATTGATGAATATATTAATTAATGTTAATGTTAATGTTATTAATAAGAAATAATTTTTATTCCCTGTCATTTTGATTTATTTCTGGTTGTTAATTTGAATTAATTTCTCCTTTGATTGACTCTCCTTCTAGTGTAGTTCCTCCCTTTGCTGGTTCTCAATTTTACTATTCATTTCTTATTCATGAAATATTTTATTGAATATGTTTTAGTGTAAGCTTTCTAATTGTGAATTCTATTAACTTTTGTTTTTCATGGAAGGTTTTTATCATCTAATCTGAAGGTTTATTTTTGCCGGATGTATTATTTTTTGTTGTCATCCATTTTCTTTCAGGGCTTGGTATATGTTATTCCAAGACCTCCTACTTTTAGGATCTGGGATGAAAAAGTAACTGAAGTCTGAATTCCTTCTAAATGTGACTTGTCATTTTTCTCTAACAACCTTCAAAATTTTATCCTTATTCTGTATGTTGGGCATTTTCATAATGACATGCATGGTGTAGGTATGTGGTAATTTTCTATATTTGCAGTCCTATAAGACCCCTGTATTTGATTTTCCATTTCAATCTTATGGTTTGGAAAATTTTATGATATTATTTCATTGAAAAGATTGTGCATTCCTTTGTTTTGTATCTCCAAGACTTCATCTATCTCAATAAACCTTAAATTTGGTCTTTTTAGGTTATCCATATTTCTTGGAAGTTCTGTTCATGTTCTCTTAACATCTTTTCTACTTTGGTCAACTTTACAGATTATATTTGTTGTATTTATTGCCTAAAACTCTATCTTCCAAGTAGTCTTGTCTGCTGATGATGCTTTCCCTTGAGTTTTTAATTTGGTTTATAGATTACTTCATTTTGAGAATTTCCAGTTGATTCTTTTTCAGGATTTCTATCTCCTTACTAAAGCAATCATTCACTTCTTGGATAATCTCTCTGATTTCAATCCTTACATCATCTTTTACCTCATAGATCAGTTTAACTATGAACTTTCTAAATTCCTTCTCTGATGTTCCCTCCACTTTGATATCATTGTATCTCTTACTGAGTTATTTTTGTTTGTTTGAGATGGCTTGTTTCCTTGCTTTTTCATATTGTTTATATGTCTACCAGTAAGAGGTGTCAGAGCTTCAACCCTATGAATTAATAGTGTTCTTGAAGATTTCTAGTACCTCACGTTTTAGGGAGAGACAAATAATAACAACCAATGCAATCAATATTCAGCATTAAACTAAATACTTAGTTGATATTTTGGTATCTACAATGTTAATTGGCACTATAAACAGAAACAGTATGATGGGAAATTGCTAACACTAAAAATATTATGTTTAAAAAAGGGTTTGCTATTTCCAAAAGGTGAGGAGGGAGAATGCAGAGGAGATGTAGGGTGTAATAAATGAAAGTAGTAGTAGAGTTCTACTAAAGGAAGAGTGAAATAGAGAACAATAGAATTTGGCTGTTTATGAAAGAAAAGAGAGGAAGGGAATCAAGGAAAATAGGAGAAAAACAATATAAGACAACAATAACAAAAAATATATAAAAACCAAAACCAATGTATACTAATGAAAAACCCTAGTTCTCAAAATATAGAGTCAAGAAAATAACTGCCTTCAAGAAATGCTAGAAATAAGAGTGAAATACATGTGTGTATAAACAAATGTCCATGAACCATTCAGCACACAAAAGTTTGTTTTTTTTTTTAAAGGTCTTGATGGAAGATTAAGAATTATTTCCATTGCAATTGTCAAAAATTGTCTATAATATTATGTTGGTTGTCAGTTCCCAATTGTCTTTCTTTCCATTTTTTTTCTTGAGGTACGCAAGAGTAGTAGTTGGGAGCTGTCCATTCCCTCTTTTTGTAGAGCCCATCATTGTTGCCTATACTTAGGTTCCCTTCTCAGCAGTATGAGGTGGGGCAGGTTGGAATGTGTTGTCTATTACAATCACATTGAGGGGGTCACTGTACAATTCTGTGACAGGAGTTCCCAGAGGCTCAGCTCCTATATTCGGGGTTGGGTCCCAGGTGCTTTGTGGTATGATGGTTGGTGAAGTTTTTAATAAGCACACCTCCACAGCCTGGCTGCTTTTGATCTGCTTCTAGGGCATCTATATCTCTTGAATCTCCCTTGGGTTTCACTTGAGTGGTGGAGGACCCCAGTCCTTTGCCCACTCTGCCTCCCACAGCTCCCATATGGTGGCCTCTTGGGCTGAGTCCCAAAGTGCACATTCACCAGTTCCACCTACCATCAAGTCCTTGGTTGTCCACAACTGGTCTGATGACCTTGAGACTCCAAGAGTGAGAGACACCCAGGGTCTCTCAGGTCTAAATGTCTCAAATTCCCCTGGGTGCAACAGTTTTTAATGCCTGAATTTCACCTGGTTTTCTAATTAACACACTAGGGTAAGTGACAGGGCTCTGCCAGGTCAGTTTTTCAGACCCAGTGCAAATTACACAGGTCTGGGCACACCTGGGTTTAGACCCACAGCCACCAGATATCCTAAGTAGCTCAGCAGAAAAAGATGGCATGTGACCCTGCTCTCCACAGGTCACATGAAAACAAGGTGCAGCTCACCCACTGGATCAGCTCAGCAATGTCGCCAATCACTGTACTCAACCTCTCTGCTTCAAGACACACCTTGGTGCCACCCAAAATGCAAGCTCTCCTATAATCTTTCTCTCTGACCTGCCCATGGTGGATCCACATTAGCAGCTGCCAGTGCTGGCAGTGTTTGTTTTCTTTCTTTTTTCTTTCTTTCTTTCTTTCTTTTTGTTTTTAATGCTATCCAAACTTCTGAGCCCTTAGGCCATTCTGAGAGTCCAGTATTAAATCCCAGTAGGATTCCTTTCTTTTCTTTTCTTTTTTTACTGACCTCAAAAAGAAGATTCTTCTTTCCTGGTCCCATGCCATGGAGCAGTTTGGAAAGTAACCTTCTCTACTCCACCATCTTGACCCCTTCCTGGAACTCTTTTTTAATTTCCCCTGAGACCTCATGTGTTATTTAGAAGTGTATTATTTAATCTTCATGTGTTTGGGGGGTCTCCACCAACCTTTCTGTTATGGGATTTCTAGTTTAGTTCTGTTGTGTTCTGAGAGCATACTTCACATGATTTCTATGTTAAATTTGTTAGGTCTGTTTTATGGCCGAACATATGGTCTGTCTTGGTGAATGTTCCATGTGATTTCAAGAATATGTATTCTGTTATTGTTGGATAAAGTAGTATATAGATGTCAATTTTATTCAGCTGATTGATAATGTTCTTCAATTTAATTATACCCTTGCTGATTTCTACATGCTGGATCTGTCAGTTACTGATAAAGTGGTGTTGAAGTCTTCAAGTATAATAGGCAGGGTTTTTCTATTTCTCCCTGCAGTTCTATCATTTTTTAAAAAATTTTTAGTTGTTGATGGACCTTCATTTTATTCATTTATTTATATATGTTGCTGAGATTCAAACCCAGTTCTTCTAGGCAAGTGCTGTACCACTGAGCCACACACAACCCCAGCCCAGTTCTATCCATTTTTGCCTTATGTATTTTGATACTTCTTTGCTGGGCATATATATGGTGAGGATTGATATATCTTCTTGGAGACTTGACCATTTTATCATTATGTAATATTCTCTTTATCCATGATGGTTTCCCTTATTCTGAAGTCTGTTTTGTCTGAAAGTGATATAGATATTTCAGAAGCTCTCTTTTGACTAATGTCAGTATGGCAAATCATTTTCCATTTCTTACTTTCATTCTGTGTTTTGATAATTAAAGTAGGTTTTGTGCAGATAACATATTGCTGGGTGTTCTTTTTATCCCTTGACTTTAATTGGGATATTTAAACCATTCACATTTAAAATGATTATGGGCTAGGGAAGATGGCAGCGAGGGGAGTGCATTACCCCCGTGTGCTGCTTCACTGTGTGGGAGTATGACAAGTCAGGACGGCTAAAGGATATCTTGTTAGGAATTTCCAGCAATAGTGGGGTGCTCCGGAACCTGGAGGAAGGATTTCCATCGCACGAGGATCGGCTACGGGGACTCAAACGCGAGAGGTTTGTCGCACGGAGGGTAACTGCTTATTCAGCAAATCGCCCCGCGGCTAGAGTCTGCAGTGTGCGCTGGGATAGAGACGCAGGGTTACAGCGCTGCAGTTTCTGCCAGCCGCGCAAGCACCGTACTCAGGGCTGAATTCTGGGTTCCAGACGGGGTAAGGAAGCGGTCCTGCTCGGTTCTACACACCGGTCAGTCCACAGAGGAGGCCAGCAGCCACCATCTTGGTAAACTGACGTCACGTCCCCTGTTTTCGACTGACCGCAACTCATTCAGCCATAGATCAGGTAATTCCAGGCTACAATTCGCCTGTGGCTTGCAAACAGATTGCTAGGGTTCTGCGCCTGGGTGCTTCTAAGAACCTGAGCCTATCGGAGCGAACGCCGAGCGCGGGGCGCCCGAGTTCCGGCTCCC
>NW_026000016.1:29755048-29793779 GCF_001458135.2 Marmota marmota marmota | reverse complement strand
AAAAAAAAAAAAAAAAAAAAAAAAAAAAAAAAAAAAAAAAAAAAAAAAAAAAAAAAAAAAAAAAAAAAAAAAAAATAAAATGATTATGAATATGATTGGATTAGTGTATATGAGCATGTCTATTTTCCTTTCATTGCATTTGTTCTTAGTTTTGGTTTGTCTTCTGCCGCAGTCTGGCTGGGCACACAATCACGAGCCACCACACAGCTTGTAGATTCAAACAGCAACTCTTTATTCCCGAACTCACACCAGCCGTCTACAATCACATTCTGGGGAAATCCACGTTCTCTGCCCAAATCCACCTCCACTGGGCTTCTATCTCCCAAAAAATACTCTGAATCCCGTGAGAACTCAAGGGGAACTCAGGCAGCAGGATACGCCCTATTCCCAGCAGGAATAATCTTAAACCTTAAACCTGGAACCTAAACTGGGAACGCCCTAAACACGATTATCTTAAACCGGGAATACCCTAATCCGCCTTGGTCCTTGAGCAAGGTCACCTACATTCAATGTCACTGCAACATGGGGTACGCTGGCAAGGAAATTGTCATACCTACTTGGCTAATGGCTCCCAGCAGTCTTCCACTCTTTCAAGCTCCTCTGATTTTAAATAACCACTCTATATGCTTCATTTATTCTTTACTGTTAACATATCAATTACCCTTTTTAATTTTTTTTTAGTTGTAGATGGACACTATACCTTTATTTTTATGTGTGCTGAGGATCAATCCCAGTGCCTTCCACATGCAAAGCAAGCACCCTACCACTGAACTACAATCCCAGCCCATCAGTTACCTTTTTTAAAAAGTGTTTTTTTATGTAGTTACATTAGAATTTGAAGTATAAGTTTCCAACAAATCCAAGTCCACTTTCAAATACCACTATCTCACTTTTGGATAGTACAATATTCTGAAAGATTATTCCCAGCTTCTCCCTTCAAACCCTTATATGTAAATTTGATGTCACTCATTTATCTTATCTACAAGCTATAATCACTGAAACATTGTTATGATTCTTTTAAACAAAGACTGCTATTAGAGCAGGGTGTAGTGGCTCATGCCTGTAATCCTAGAAGCTAGGGAGGCTGAGACAGGAGGATCTCGAGTTCAAAGCCAGCCTCAGCAAAAGTGAGGCACTTAGCAACTCAGTGAGACCCTGTCTCTAAATAAAATACAAAAAAAAAATAGTTTTGAGGATGTGACTCAGTGGTAACCCCCTCCCCCCAAGAAAAGACTATTCTTAGGCCAAATAAAAAAATAAGATTTTTTAAATTTCTTCCTTAGCACTCTATTTCTTTATTAATTTCTTTACGTACAGTTGAATTTCTAACCTATATGATTTTCCTTTTCTCTGAAAACTTCTTTCAATATTTCTTGCAAGGCAGGTCCATCTTTTTGAAAATAAAATACAATATTATCATATATTTTAATTTAAAAAATGACTATTTACATTTCCAGGTTTCAGTTTCATCAAGTTGCCAACATAAAAAAATCACTGTCATGCTACACAGGGATGCCTAAACTTCATATACTCAATATTAAGAATGCTGTGAATTATTTACTATTGCAGAATGTTCCTCAGATGTCATGTGTATGTATTGCAAATATTATGTTGGTTTCTGATTACCTCCATAATTACAATTTGGAACAGAAAGAAAGAAAGAATATGAATACTAAGCACAATAGGAATGATACTTCTTAAATGAAATTTCATTGCATTCTTTATATCCAAGAGGGAGGGATTTTACTCAACTTAATAATTTGTCTTTTATCTAAGCATTTCTGTTGCTCATTTTGACTGCCATTGTCTACCTCAGCATGTCATGCTTCATGTCACATGGGCATGACAGTCAGAACAATAGGTGTAGAACTTTTCCTTGGGGGCTGAAAAGTATAAATTATAAAAGCAGATATTTAGAGTCAGGGCCTCTATTATTCCAGAGTGGAGAGCCAGATTTCCAATGATGGAGGTAACCATATGCCTGCATGTTCATTAGTAAACTTACTTTGTGTGTGTGTTTATAAATTATGGATTCTTTAAAGAGCTGAGCCCAAAGTACAGGTTCTTCTCTTTTAGACTTTCCTAAAGGGGAACATTTTTTTAATTAAAATTTGCTCCATTAATGAATGGCCCCCTTTCCTCTGTATAATCTACTCATTTATTTATAGTATTCACTGTTGACTTAGTAACTACTTCTTCAATGACGTTACCTGTTTACCATGCATGAAAAGCATCCATTTCTATCCTCATTCCAATGCTGCTTCTTTGGTTATGAAACAAAAATGATTTTTCCCTAGTTCCTTCTGAACTCCTTTGGCATTCACTTGAATCAATACTCTACTATGCAATACTCTGTCCTTTATTATAGTTATTTGGATGTGTCACTATTCCCTTTTTATTCATTCAGTCAACAGACATTTTACACAAACCAAAGGGCTGACCCCTATAAAGCCAAGGTAAAAAATTATATTGTGAGCTACTTGAAGACAGTGGCTATGTCTGATGTTTGCATTGCTCAGAGCTACTCTGTGTGCCATTGTCCGTGACTTTTAAAAACTATGTGCTTAAGAAAGCATCAATATATACAACTTTCAGTCAATAAAACTTTCAACAAATACCTGCTAATTTTGTTTTGAGCTATAATGGGATATTTGAAGAGCAGTTAAATGACATCTATCTGGCAAGTTAATGTAATCTAAATAGTAATGATTATACAGACAATACAAAATCAGATCTTTATGATAATCTTTGATCTTTTTCCACCTAGGATTTCCAAACTGTATTACCATCATTTTATCTCTTCTCAAAGTATGGAAAATTATATTCAAGAGCTGGACAAATTGTATAAAGGTATATGTTTTTTTCTAAGAAACTCTTCACAAAAAGTACACTAAACAAATTTAAAAATCAAATGACATTGACTTAACCGTTGAGCATTTTATAAGTAGTGCTATAATAACATTCAAATATTATAAGACTCCATAAATTCCTTTTATTATAATCTAATGGTTTTCAACATTTAAAAATAATGGATTCTGTTTGTCAAATTTCTTCTCCAATATAGACCAAAAATACATTAATAGAACTAACAAAAATATGAAGCACTCTTTATCCTTAAATTACATAATATATTAAATAGTTTTACACAATACAATGAAAAAATACCATGGTCATCAAAAGTTACAATACTTCTCAGTATTGTATGAACACAGTATCATTTAATATACCATACTCAATGTGTGCATTATTTGAAGTACAAGTCATCTTAGGGGACAGCACAGAAATGGAGTCTAGGGTCTTCAATTATCAAAGTTTACAGAATTGACAAGATCAAAGATACCCACTGAAAATTCAAGAACAAAATGAGCTCTCACTGATTGCCATATTTAATTTCTAAGGTATTTTAGAATAAAGAAATGATCACAATTAAGTGAGACTAATTTGGTACATTTTAATAAAATTTAAAGGTGGTATTAGATGAAGACACCAAGATCACTACAGTTAAAGGTAAGGGGCAGGAATGAGAAATCATGCTGTTTATCATTCCTCAGTCTTCTCCCAAACCAAAAACCAAGGGGAAAGGACTGGCCTATTGGAAGAGGCCAGAGTAGATTTATGGAATGTAAGTTCCTTCAATTTAGTATTAATAAGTCTCCTCTACTTCACATATAACTCTGAAGGTTTCAGCTTGGAGATTAATTTATTTAATTGCATACCAATATCTGCCTCTTAACTACTCCAAAAGAATATATGAGGGAAAATATAAAATATTCTGAGCTAATAGAAAAATGTGTATACCAAGTGAAATTGTTGTTTTGAACATTGGTCAATTATCTTTCCCCATTGGAGCATCTGTCTTGTATTTTTATTTTAAATAGACACAATATCTTTATTTATTTTATTTATTTTTATATGGTGCCGAGGTTCAAACCCAGTGCCTCACATACATGAGGCAAGTGCTCTACCACTGAGCTATAACCCCAGCCCCTTGTCTTGTATTTTTGAGCCACAGTATGATGTAGACTAAAGAAAATGTTTCATAGCTGTGTGCGACTTTACATTTTTAATCAAATATATAGCAATTAATGGTGAGAGACTGAAAACAACCTCACCACTCATTAATATATGCTAAGTTAAATGAAGAACACACACAATGCAATTCTATGTAGATGTTAAAAATGTTAGCATAGATATTTACCTATTCATTTGAAAAAAATGCCTATCATGTATTTCTAAGAAGACTATATAAGAAGCCCCTGTAGTTTAATTTCATTTTTAAAAGTATGTGTATGCATGTGAATATACATGTATATGTCTGTGTGCATCAAAATGCACTTCCATATACATATCTCTATGTATATATCTATGTGTTTTGAAAATATAATGACAGTAATCTCTGAATGATGAGATTATGGAAACTTTTTTGAGTATATTTCTAACTATTTCCATTTTTGGAGGTTTTTATGTAATCAGACAAAAGCAAAGTATTAAGATTTTCCAATAGGGATTATTTGTTCTACTCTATCAATTAAAAAGCATCTTGACTTTATTCTATTTAATCATAATAATTTAGAAATAATTATCTTTTTTTCTGAAGACAAAGTAATTACTTGCTAAATTATTTATCCAAAAGACAAGGATGAGTAACAAGTGTTGTACATTATTTTTAATTAAAAAGAGCATGCAATGTAAAGATACAAATATGTGACAGAATTCTTAAAAATGTTTTCAAACTCCTCTCTTAGATTTTAAAGTCTTTGTGAATTGACGATATTATCAAAATGTCATCTCTTCCTTTTAGATAGGAAATGAATGCCTGGTGTTTAATTTTAGTAAGTGAAGGGCAACAGCATTAGCTGAGGCTCTCCTATTAAGATTTAATTTCACCAAGTACAACAGAGTGCTTCTGTTTTTTTATAAAGAAGGCCAAGATGAGGACACTTGCACCAAACTGTTGAATAAAGATGCTATAATAATTTTTAGAGCTATCTATTTGATTGCTTGAGCTTCAAGGTAGTTCATCACTTCGCTATAATTCACCTGATATCACTGCCTCCTACACCCAATACTGCATTTTCCCATCAGTCCGATTAGAAATAGTGATGCCTTTATCAGATTGATCTGTCTTTCCTTAGTATGTCTAAGTTTAGAATAAACAATTCCCCCACCTACCTGTTATCACTTAATACACTGAGGTTTTAGCCACTGAAAGTGCTCAGGGAGAATTTAACTTAAAACACATGCATGTTCTTAAAAGCTGCTCTTTGACTAGGATAATATGATTCCTTTTATTTCATTAGTTTATCCTAGGATTGGTCACTATTTTCAATCTTTTATAGTTTCCCCAGAGCAGTTTTGTCTAAATCAGAATATGCTGTGTCCTGTCAGTACTTTGCCATCCTTTTTAGCTCCGTTCATCTCCTTCAGATAGAAGGATTCTTCAGGCCAATTAGAGTGGAGAAAAATGCTGAGGATAAGATGAGATCATTGGTTGTGATTTTATGAATTGGATAAGTTATCCAATTCAGTCTGGCATCAGTGTGAGGTTTCTTGCATTATGTGCTTCTCAATTTTCTCAAAATCGTCTTTGTAATAGGCTTAGGTCCGGGCTGTCTTCCTGCTAAAAAATGGTTCAGTGTTAAAGCCAGATAGTTTTAATAAAATTATTTGTTAGGCATGAAAACCAATGTATTCTCCTCTTCCATAGGAATCTGGCATATGAATGATTCAAGTAGCTGAGAAAAAAAGTGAAAATGAAGAATAAGTATGGTTAACACTGAATTAAGAAAGGGGTAAAAATGCCATTGCCTTTTTTGCAGAGGTAGTAAGGTCTTAGCAGCTGTGTAAGGAAAACTAAGTTATGTGAAGGGTGAATAATCAAGAATGTGAAATATATATATATATATATATATATATATATATATATATATATATATATGCCTGTGGCAAGTTAAAATTTTAATCCAGTAGGAAAAAAAGTATTAAACCTTGTCATTCTTGCTTGGCTTTGTGTGAATTTATAACCCTTTTAAGTTTATAGTAAGTCATAGTAAATTGGCAAAATAAATAAATAAATGAATGAATGAGGATAACTTCAGTATCTTCTCTTGGTTAAGTTGGTCTTTCACTAAAGATGCTCATGAGGACGTGTTTTGCTGTGTTTTTCTATAGCAGATTCAGATTTACTAAATGTTTATTATCTAGTAAAACACATGACCAAAATTGCTAATCCAGATTGGCAGACTGACCTCAGAAAACAGTTTAAATCCAACAGAACTTAAATAAATGAAATCAGGGTCCATGGCCACCCAAATATTAACTGAACTAAAGCTAAGATTGGAGGATTTAAATAGAGAATTTGAGAACTCATGCTAATGAGATTCTTTTTCTTCTTTCATTTTACTCTTATTTTTAGAAAATAAAAGAAGACAAAATGTAAAAATGCGGTTAAGATGTGAACTAAGTGTAAAATAGAAGACCTCACTTCCTGGAGTCCTGGATTCTTCTTTCATGGCTGAGTAACCTTGACCTGGATCTCTTAACCCCTGAAATCTTCTCTTTCTCTTATCTGTCTATAGTTCATAGAAACAAAAACAAGAAAAAAACCTTTCCAGTTTAAAAGGAAATTACCAATGAGGATCCTATAGGAAATTCACTTAAATCCCATTACGATTCAATAAACTATGATATTTTGTAAGCTTAGTCATGAAATTGTTATAATGTGTTGTGCATGGTGTGTGTGTGTGTGTGTGTGTGTGTGTGTGTGTAGTGTTTGTGTTAAATCTCCTAGCTTTATCTTTTCAATAAATGCTTATTTGAGTCTTTTACCTTTGAGAATGTCTGTTAACAACTCCAGTCCATGGTGACCAAAAGTGCCATAAATAGTTCCAGTGAAGTGGCTGTATTCTAACCCTTCACCTTGGTCACAAATGATGAAGCCAGGGTCAGGTACCCAAATTAAGGGCAGCTAATGTGCAAGTGGGAATGGTTGGTGATTTAAAATATGCATGGCAAAAATAGTTTGGCATAAAAGCTCTTCCTTGAGGGAAATAATGTCTCATTAGACCAATTAGAACCCCCTTAGGTCATTGAACTGCAGGCACACAAATACAACAGACATAGATTGGTGGGTGTGGGAGCAGAAACATATGAACTCTCAAATAAAAAGATATTTGCCTCTGGGTACCAGTATATCTATAATTCCAGAAAGTCAGGAGACTGAGGCAGGAGGATCACCAATTCAAAGACGAGCCTGGGCAGTTTAGTGAGACTATCTTAAAATGAAAATTTAAAAGGACTGTGGATGGAGCTCAGTGGTAGAGTGCCCCTGGGAGTAGTCCCCAATAATAATTGCAAGTCTGCTTCCAAGGTGGTAATCTAGTTTCTGGTTGCTAGGGCTGTGTCTGATCCTGCATGAGTTTTAACTGCAGTTATTTCCAAGAATCTGGGCTCATGTAAGTTTCTTGTTTTTATGAGAAAATAATCTGAATTTTTCTGGAATCCTTGGAAGTTAATTCAATAGTTGAGATTTCTGTATCTTATCAATCCATCCCATGTGTATCCTTACAATAAAACTTCCTGCTGGAGATAGCCTGAAAGGGTCTTTGTTTGTTGCATATGAAAAGAGTAACACAAATCTTATTGCATATGATTTTGGGCTTGGAGCCAATGATAGCTCACAGCAACAGGAAATGTGATTTATTGATCATAAAAGCTTTCATTTAAAATTGCTGGCCAGCAAAAATCCGGACTCTGGGAAATGTTATAGACCAGATGACCTCTTTCTTCAACAAATAAATTGCAAAATTGAGAAAGAATAAAAGAAACCTATTAAAAAGACATCAACCAATCACAATGTGTGTAAAATTTTTGGCTCCTGATCTGGATAAACAAACTGTAAAAAACAGAAATAAAAACCACCTATCTTTTGAGATAATTGGAAGGTTGAATATCAATTGTATATTTGGTGATAAAAAGGAATTATTGTTATGGTTTTAGGTGTCATAATATTTTATTTCAAAAGGTACTATCTTTTAGAAATTCATACAGAAATATTTATAGATACAACAATATGATATTTGAGATTTAATTTGGGACACGGAAAAGCAGGTGGAAGTATATATGAAGGATATGAAGGAATATAAACCAAGAATTGATTATTGTTAAAGCTGGGTTTTGGCCATGTGAGGGTTTATTATACAATTTTAAAAAATATTTTATAAAGTTTTATTTCTAAACATATAACAAAATAACAAAATAAATATCTGGCCATATCCATTGGATTGTGAAGCCCTTTTCTCCTATAGGCTCCTATAAATGGCAACTGAACCAAGATATGCATGGCTTTCATTGGCTTTGTAGAAAATGCCCTTTTCTCACTGAGTACCAGGGTTACATACATGAAATGAACTGTGATTGGTAATACAGCAACTGGCCATAAGAGAGCCCAGGAGAAACAAGGAATGAAAACATGTATGGCATTCTTGTTACATATCAGATATTAATGAGGAGATTCACTGGTGAACAAGACAGGTGGGTATGATTTTGCCAAGTTTATAGGACTAGTGATAGTGTCAGAGATTTAAAAGAATAATCATGTATAAAAGAAAAAATATGATTGCTGCAAATAAGTTACAGTTAAGGGATTTTAATTTAGGGAATCACAGAAAATGTCTTTGAGAAAATCATTTTAGGCTATAACTTGAACAATGAGGAAGCCATTGTGCAGGCAGAGTATAGAGAGTTAACAGAACAACAGGTATGAAGGCTCACAAATTGGAGGGGATAATAAGGAACTGAAAGAAGTCCAGATTACATAAAGTAATGAACAATCATATTGTAGTGCAATGCAAGGGCCATTTTACATAGGAGTTTGCAAAAGCTGTTTATGTTTTATAATTTTATCCTAAGTACAAACAGGAACAATATAGGAATTCCCACTTTCACTATTTGTATTCAATGTAATCCTAGCCAGAGCAATTGGACAAAAGAAAGAAACGAAAGGGCTACAAATAGAAAAAGAAGAGCTCAAACTATCTCTGTTTACTAAGGACATGATCCTATATCTAGAAGACCCAAAAAACTCCACTAGAAAACTTCTACAACTTATAAATTAATTAAGCTGAAGAGCAGGATACAAAATTAACATCCATAAATCAATTGTGTTCCTTCACAACAATGATGACTTAGCTGAAAGAGAAAGTAGGAAAACCATCCCACTCACAATAGTCTCAAAAATATAAAATACTGGGGAATCAATCTATAAAAGAGTTGAAAGGCCTCTACAATGAAAACTACAGAAATTAAAGAAAGAAATTGAGGAAGACCTTAAAAGATGGAAAGACCTCCCATGCTCTTGGATAGGCAGAATTAATATTATCAAAATGGTCATACTAGTAAAAAGGCTATACAGATTTAATTCAATTCCTATTAAAATTCTAATGATATTCTTCATAGAAATAAAAAAAGCAATCATGAAATTCATTTGGAAAAATAAGAGGCCCAGATTAGCCAAAACAATACTTAGTGAGAAAAGATAAACAGGAGGCATCATAATACTAGACCTTAAATTATGTCAGAGAGCTACAGTAAAAAAAACAAAATAAAACAAAACACGGTTTTGGCACCAAAATAGGCAAGAAGACAAATGGAACACAATAGAAGACACAAAGACAAACTCACAAAATATCCTTCCTCATACTGGAAAAGGTACCATAAACACACATTGGAGAAAAGATGACCTCTTCAACAAATAGTGCTGGGAAAACTGGAAATTCATATGTAGTAGAATGAAATTTAACCCCTCTCTCACCCTGTATCAAAACCTAGGAATTATACCAGAACCCCTACACCTGCTAGAAGAAACATTGCTAGGCCCAACACTCCAACATATCAACTCAGGAACTGACAATTCCTTAACAAGGCTCCTAATGTGCAAGAAGTAAAATAAAAAATCAGTAAATGGGGTGATATCAAACCAAAAATCTCCCTCACAATAAATAAACAAGAACATGAAGAAAGAGCCTACAGAATGGGAGATCTTTGCCACCTGTACCTCAGATAGTGTTAATTTCCAGAATATACAAAGAACTCAAAAAGCTTAACACTGAAAAAATTAAAATCCCAATCAATAAATGGACAAAGGAACAGAATAGACACTTCTCAAAAGAAGAAATATGGTCAACAAATATAGGAAAAAATGTTCAACATCTCAAGAAATTAGAAAAATGCAAATTAAAACTAAACAGATTTCATTTCACTTCAGTCAAAATGGCAATTTAATACAAATAACAAATAACAATAAATAAGAATACAAATAACAATAAATATTGGCAAGAATATGGAGGAAAGGTTACACTCCTACATTGTTGATGGGACTGAAAATTGGTGCAACAACTCTGGAAAGCAATATGGTGATTCCTCAAAAAAACGTGGAATGGAACCACTATTTGACTCAGCTGTCCACTCCTCAGTATATTCACAGGATTTAAAACCAGTATACTACATCAATGTTTATAGTAGCTAAATTCACAATAGCTAAGCTATGAAGCCAACTTATGTGCCCTTCAACAGATGAATGGTTATAGAAAATGTGGTTTATATACAGAATGGAGTATTATTCAGCCATAAAGAACAAAATTCTGGCATTTGCTGGTAAATGGATGGATCTAGAGACTATCATCCTAAGTGAAATAAGCCAATCCAAAAATGCCAAAGGTTGAATGTTTTCTCCAAACATGTGGAAGCTTACATACAATAAGGAGGGAGAGGGGCAGAAGAAGTTCAGACAAAGGGAATCTAGTTTAGACAAAGGGAATCTCTGAAGATGATTGCTACTCCTCAGCTCCACCTGTTTTTTTCATGTGGGAAAACCAGCCCAAATATTCACCTTCTACTTTTTAAGAAAAGCTGGAAATTTACTTACATGAAATACCCTGTTTTCAAGTGCTGGCTAAGATTTCAATTGTGAAAAGCATACAAAGCATAATTAGAGCTGGACTCTTCTGTAGGTTAGCAGTTTGGGCAACTGTCATGGCTAGTCCAAGTGGCTCTGACACTTCCTGTACATGTAATCTTGGCAACATGTCTTAAGCTCTTTAAGCCTCAATTTCCTCTTTACAAAATTAGAATAATAATACTTTCAGGGTTATTAAAAGGATTGACTACATGTTAAAGACACTTAACACTGTGAAAACTCTCAGTAAAGGATAATTGTTAATATTATTGTTATTATTGTCACAGCACCTTCTGAGGATAACAAAAATGGAAAAAAAAACAATAACAGCTTAAAACAAAGGAATATAGCTTTAGCTTCCCACACTTACATTTTCCTGTCATTGCTATCTTTATTCTCTCCACTAATTGCATCCCTGGCCTGAGTTTCCTCTTCCTGCAGCCCCACCTAAAACATGGAAGCCACCACTGCTTGTTTAGAATGAAAATGAGAATAGGGCAGCTAGAAGATCTATGTCTATTGTCCCATCTTCTCCCCAAGGTCAGTTTTTCTCATGGAAATATTATCATACTCTTTCAGTCAGCTTTTCTGTCACTGTGACCTGACAATAACAATTTTAGAGGAGGAAAAGTTTGTTTGGGGGCTCATGGTTTCAGAAGTCTCAGTCCATAGATGGCTGGTTTCATTGCTCTGGGCCTAAGGTATGGCAAAATATCATGATGGAAGAGTGTGGTAGAAGAAAGCAGCTCAAAATATGTCCACCAGGAAGAGACAAGAATAGAACAAAATATGTACCCCCAAAGGCAAAGCCCCAAAGACCTATCTCCTTCAGCCATATCCTACCTGCCTATAGTTACGGCACAGTTAATCCCTATGTGGGATTTAATGCATCAATTAGGTTAAGACGCTTATAACCCAATCATTGAACTTCCAAATTTTCTTGCATTATCTCACACATGAGCTTTGGGAGAACACCTCATACCTGAACCATAATGCATATCTTCTAAAAATTTGTTTCCATTTTTGAAAAAGAAGATGAATTGAAAAGTTTTTGTGGGCTGCAATGAATGCCTAATCTTGATACATTATTAATTAGTATTAGTATTTTCTGAGGTACAGTGCATTTGCAATTTCAAACTATCTAAAGAAAATTTGGCACAAACTTATTCTTTGTTGTAGAAGACTTTGTACTACAATAATTAAGATTCTTTAATATCACATATATTCTAAAAGGTAAGGGTACTCTTAAAAATGAAAACCCAGTGATAATTAAGTGTTCATTTTACTTATTGTTTTAGTCATCTTTTTCACTGATGTGACTAAATGTCCTGACCAGCACAACTTTAGAGAAGGAAAAGTTTTTTGGGGGGCTCATGGTTTTAGAGGTCTCAATCCATATATAGCAGGCTCCATTCCTTGGAGTTCAAGGCAAGGCAGAAGATCATGGTGGAAGAGTGGCCAAGGGAAGTGGCTCATAGGGTAAGAAAGGAGAGAGAGAGAGAAAGAGAGAGAGAGAGAGAGAGAGAGAGAGAGAGAGAGAGAGAGAGAGATTCCACTCTCCAGATACAAAATATATACCCCAAAGCCATGCCCCTAATACCCACCTTCTCCTGCCACACCCCACCACTTCAGTTACCTCTCATTTAATCCCTATCAGGGAATTAATTCACTGAGTAGATTAAGATTATTGTGACCCAATCATTTCTCCTCTGAACCTTCTTAAATTGTGTTACACATGAGCTTTTGGGGACACTTAACATCCAAACCATAACAGCTATAGTAACTCAACCTTGACAAACTCAATAAGAACATTTTACATTCCCAAATCTTATATTTTTAATAAAATTCTATTGCAGCAATCAGCAAAATAAAAGGCAAGGCTTGGCAGAAGGAAACAAATCTTAAAAGAGTAATCAGAAAACAAATAACATTTTGATTTAATTGACTGTCTTCTGCCATATTTTGATCATCTATAACAAATTTAAGTCATTAAAATGCACTTAAGTATAATTTGTCTCTCTTTTTGCCAGTATTTACATTGGAAATCAGTAATATTCAAAAATTATGTATTTGTTGCCTGGTGTGGTTCAACATGGTGTGGTTTATAATTACTGTAATTACTATTACCAAAACCATGTGAAATTAGGATTTATTATTCCCACATTCAGATGAGCAAATTAAGGCAGAATAATTCACTAAGTTGATGTCATATGGTAAATAGAAAAATTGAGATTGTACTTGGAGATAGTATGAGCCTTCAGCTCAGACCCTTGATTGTTCCATTAGGACATTGCTCCCAGGTCTGGTTATTAATAGTCCTCCAAATGCCACACTGGGAAGTGGCTCATAGGGTCACTGTCTCCTTGGCATGAAACAACATTCTGTAAACCAAACACATACAAACTCACTCCTTCCTTTTTTTGGGTGTGTGGGAGTGGGGTAACTGGGGACTGAACTCAGGAACACTCAACCACTGAGCCACATTCCCAGACCTATTTTGTGTTTTTATTTAGAGACAGGGTCTCACTGAGTTGCTTACCACCTCGCCATTGCTGAGGCTGGCTTTGAACTCGTGATCCTCCTGCCTCAGCCTCCCAAGCCTCTGAGATTACAGGTGTGCGCCACTGTGCCAGGCTCACTCCTTCCTTTTAGTGAATAATTTCATTCTTTGCCTGAGATTGGGCTGGTGATAGTGATCTCTTTTTCTGTACTTTTAAGGTGCAGCCTCATCAACTCATTCCATTATACCATTGTTAGGAAGAAAGAAAGTGTTTTTTGTAATTATTGTAGTAAAATTATTTTTTCTTGTAAGACAAATTAAAAGAAAGGGAAGATGAAATCACATTTTGGGATGAAGAGTTATTTTAAATTATATGTAGTTATAAGTAAATGTATGTCTATGTGGGTGTATGTGAAATAAAAATTAGAGTATAATCAAAACATTTGAAATGTCTCAACAAATATTACAGAGAAATTGTATGTTCCCACATTTTTGCTACCATTCCTTCAGAAGCCTCTGGCCTATTATACCAACATATTTGCCCCTTTAAGGATAAATAAGTAGAAATAAAGAGAGCAAGTCAGCATTAGGAAGAGAAAAAAGTGGTAATTCATATTGGGAACAGAAACTGCAGTCTAACTTGTGCCTCCCCACCTTCATTACCATCCTTCCAAATAAATCTTCCTGCTCCTCTTGAGCTGGCAAATAAAAAAATCAACCCACAAGATATATGTGTATGCTTCTCCTGATGAGCATCACCATCCATCTACAGTACGTCCCACATGCCAGTTTGAAGATGGGCTAGAGGGAGAATTAAAGACTTCAGAAAGTCCACAGCATAATCAAGAAGGCTTTTTTCTTCTGACTACAGAGCTTTCATCTCTGTCTTGTGTGATTTTCTCCCCATCTCTTTCACTCTGTGGCAAAGGTGCTGATTGTTGATAACTGATAACTGATCATATACCTAACCATCCAGGGCAACTGATTGGTTTCAAATCTATGGCACAAATGCTTTTGGTAAGTTTCATTTTGGTAGGGATTATTAGTTCAAGTATATGCTCATTCACACATTGGAATCTCAAATTCTGAGATTTTAAATGATGATGTTCTGTTTCCAATGTATTTTTAAGAATTTTCAAATTAGAAAAAAAACTTTTAATATACATGGCAGAATGCAGACATTGACTCATATTGGGGTAGAATTTCACTGAAAGTATTAAGTATAGTAATTTCTCTGATTATGTTAGTTGGGGGTTTTTGTATGCTTGTATTACAAGCGTAGTTATGTTTTTCATTGTTGGAGATTCGATGGCATACGTAAAGTCCCTAAAATATCATTTACCTTAATCCTCCACACCTGCTGAAATCCTTTGCTTTTCTGAGCCCTTCCAATTCTTGGGAATGATTCCCCCTCTCAAGAGAGAATGTTCCATTGTAAACTTTTCTAATAGTTTAAAAATTCTTTGTTATATGGAAGTCTGTAATTTCATTACTGGTACCAGTTTGGTGCTTTAAAACAATTAGATTTCCTTTTGGTACAGCTATCTTTCAAATGTTTGGAAGATATCTGACATTACTTTTGTGTTCAATATCTTTAGGTTCTTCAACTTTTTCCCCTAATTGTTTCTATTGCTACCTCTCCATGGCAGACATTGCTAATCCCAAACCTCATTTCTACTTACTTGAACTCAGAATCTACATGGCTCTCTGGGTTGCCACTATAACATTCAAATTGGAATACAAGTTGAAACCTGTTTTTCCATCCTTGGTGTTCTGGTTTCACTGTAATAAAGTTCAGTAGAGGTAGAGATGGGGAATGGATTAAAGCTCTTTAATAATTTGAAGATGCTCTATATTGGATATTGGTCCAAGGTTGATGTCAGCGTTTCCTCTTCTCCAAATTAAACTAAGGACTTATGTAGGATGTCAACTGTGTCCTTGATAATGTAAGTTTCAACAAAAAGAACTCTTCCTGAATTAATCGCTGGAAACAAATACTCATATTTGGTAAAACCCTCAATGCTAAGTTATTACAAAGACAAGGGGATAATAATCAATGAGTGAGTGATAATTGGAAACATTATGTAAGAATTTGGGTTTTGTTTAGTTTAAGAAATGAATAATTTTTTATTCCTTTTTATTCAAGTCCTTATATTTCACAGTTGTGTCAAACATGTAGAATTTAGCATAGACCTATTTGACAGTAGTGCCTACCTTAAGTTCAGGCAGGTTTCATTTAAGAAGGCAATTAATTTACAAAATACATATAGAACATTTTTAGAAGAAAATACTGCTTAGAAGTTTAACCTTCTTTTACACTCTTCATCATCTTCTGCCAAGAGAACTGGGGAATGTTCTGTCTTTGTTGCATGAGATCATGCACATCTACTGCCAAACTTTGGAGAGGCCACCAGAGTACATATTTCTCTGTCAGCAATAGCAAACCATTGGAATTTATGTATGAATTATCATTTATACAAATTTGTGGCTCTTTCTTGGGATGCAAAATTTTTTGAAAAATTTATGTATATAAATCATGATTTAAATCAATATAAAACTTAATAGGTTTAATTATTTTTATCCTCAAGTTGCTATTAAATAATAGCAGAGCACCTATTTTCTCCATACTTTATCCATTAATTCTATGGATATTCTGGTAAAAGAGACTAAATAAACATCAAATAGCTCTTTCTATGGCTGGAATTCAGTAAAATAGTGGTGTGTTTGTTTATTTAGGGATACTAAATGATGGCCCAAATGTCCTTTGCTTAATCAAAATGAAAAGACTACTACTTGAACAAATCTTTTGGTGTTAATAATGTTTTTTTTTTGTTTGTTTTATTTTGTTTTTAATGAACTCTACGGAGATGGTTGGGTAGAAAAAGCAAAACCTTGGGGCAAAGTGAGTAAGAATCCCTGATGCAGAAATACTATTGAATTAGAGAATGTTGGAATCCTGTGCATCTTAGAATAGGGCTGGTTTAGGAAGTAATATGATTCAGTCTCAGATATATTTAAAGTGTGTGTGTATGTTTATTTAAAGTATGGTTATTTACATAAAAATTATCTTGTAGAATGTAAACTTATAAGGTAGGTGAAAAAAAAGAACTAAAAA
The DNA here is from genome assembly GCF_001458135.2 of Marmota marmota marmota. Taxonomy (NCBI): domain Eukaryota; kingdom Metazoa; phylum Chordata; class Mammalia; order Rodentia; family Sciuridae; genus Marmota; species Marmota marmota. The sequence goes on along the minus strand of NW_026000016.1, from coordinate 29,777,210 downwards.
TTTAAATTTAGACATCAATCCTTAAAGTTCATAGCAGGTTTCATTTAGAAGTGCTATGTGAAGTAGGTACATTTATATTGATTTAAATCCCTCTATTTGTATACATAACTTTCCCACAAAATTTTATATACAGTTATATTTGAATAAGTGACAGGGATTGGTTCACTAAAGTGGCTAAAAGTGAACAGAAGACCTGATGATTGAATACAGCAGAAGATGCAAAGGACAAGTCTTTCAAATATATCTTACTTGTCCCAAAAGTCTAGGAGTCAAAGATGTACTGGTCATCCAGGTTCAAATGTTGCCTAGGAAGACAGTATCATATGGTTATAAAGAAAATGTTCAGCTGAACTGCTTTTTCATATCACTGATTCTCCCATTTTTTCCAGTTTCATTGAGTAACCAAATTATTTTATCTGATATTTGCAATCTGCTGCCCTGACTGATCACAATTCAGTAAGGTCACCATCACTTGGACGTGAATAAATGTGATGGTTTGCATCATCCTCTGTCTCTTGTTGCCATCTTTCATCTGCTCAGTCAAGGATAAGGAATGAATTCTGGTTATGGAATGTCTGTGTATAAAAGTAAAGTTTATGACTTTTGGATCACTAGAAGAAAATCATGATCAACTGAGCTAATTAGTCTAGACATTTGAATCAAGTTGCATTGTATACTACCTAATCAATTCAGTATAATGGATAATTCATTATTATTTCATTCAAAGGTATGTGTTTAATCAAAAAGAATTCCTTTTAATAATTTGTTGCCACTAAAGAGGAGGGGGTAGAATGTATGTAAGTATGCATGCAGGAAGTAATTCCAAGAGACTAAATGAAAAATGTAAACCTTTTACTCATTGATTATGATGTTGAAATCTTGTGAAAATTGTGCTCATGAATGAAAAAAGACCCAATAAACTCTTCACTTTCTTGTTCGCCTTGGTGGCTCTTCAGTCTTGTGATGGACTTCCTGCTCATCACGAAGATAAACAAATTCTCAGAAACAGATGGTGTTCTCTTTACCACCAACTTATCCTTATAGTTCTGCAGTTGGCAAGACCAGATAAATTAACATTCCAAAATTAAATTTTTCACCAAATTCTTATAAGTAAGCAAATGTTTTATTAATATGGACTTCTGAACATGGAACAATACACAGAGATGATTGATTAGAAAGTATAGTTAGAGGCAACAATGTGGAAGACTGAAGAAGCAGTGGGTTCACTCTGAAAATAAGCAACTTATTTGTGAGTAAAAAGAATATATATGAAAGAAGAATGGCCAAATGACCATTGCTTGCTCTGGACTTGAATTTATCTTCAGATCTCTCAAACTAATTACAGATCAATCATTTTTAAAAATATGTAATGTTTTAGGTCTCCAAAACTATGAGTAAATACAGGAGCACTTTTTATTTTGAGAATCCTGGGATTCCTAAATCCCTTTAACTCTGATCATTCAAAGTTTACTTTAAGAATGTTTTATCATCCAAATTTTACAAAGAAGTTTTTTACAAAGAAACTCTAACAATGTTGTTAGTGTTGCAAAAACCTGAGGATTTATGGAGATGTGTCCACAAAAGAATTAGAAGGAAACATCACCCCTGTGTCCCACACTGAAAAACCAATACAGAGCAGAACAGAAATATACAAAACCACAGACTATCTATGTCTCAGTCATTCAAGTCAAAATTTAAATATTTTGTCAGAGGGACCCGTCCTAATAACCAAACTCAATTTCTTGTTTCATTTTCTTCATAGTTCTTGTTACTACTGGATGTTCATTTGTTTACTAAATGTCTTCCCTTCAGAATATTGTTTCCTAAGAGCTGAAAGGTTTTTGTCTTATCATTAATGGTGTCTTAGCACCTCAGACACTTTCTGACACATTGCAACACTCACATTGAATTCGTATGAGTGAGTGAATGCATGAATACAGAGGAAGATGGTTCCTAGGCTAGTCAGTTTGCCCTGTAATGAGGTTTAATGTATTAATACATCTGAAAGAAGGCCTCCCACAAAAGTAGGTTAGTCAGCATGTGCAAGCACAGAGGCAAAAGCTTATTGCACTCATCTATTCAGAAGAGAGGACACTTGGTCATCACACTCTAGTGCTCTTACTATGAATGACAGCAGCCAGGTAAGCTTGGCCTTTGCCCTTAGCTCTCCATTTACCTTTCTTGCAATTTTCCCTCCCTACTTTCTTTCTCCTCCTCCAAAGATATATAAAAAATACTAGGCTCTGGAGCCTGAAATCCTGGGTTCAGTCCTGATATTTTCACATTCAAGGTGGAAAGATTTTAAGCAAATTACTTCATCTCTTTCTGCCTCACTTTAAAAATACAAAATAATAATAGTTATTAGGTATGTTTTGAATATTGAAAGAAGAAATACATGTATATTATTCATAATAATATCATGATAATGCCTAGTTATTCTAGCACACAGTAAGCATTCAATAAATGCTGTTATTATTACTATATCTTCTATGATTTCAACTCATACGTTCCAGGAACTCAAATATTTGATTGAATTTATTTGAATCTACAATTTCACAAGCATGTTACATTTTTGCTTTAAGGAATTTGAAGTTTTTCTGTTCCTTATAAGTTTATTCTATAATTGATTTTTGTTACTTTCAGATTCATACCATGCCTTCTGTTTCATTTGTGAGCAATACTAATGTACTATGTCTTAATTCAGATATTCAAATCTCTCCTCATTCATTTTGTTCAAACCTCAGTTCACACAGAAGTTATTCTGAATCATTTACTTCACCCTTTTTTCAGATGAGATGTGTGTGATGGGCAAAATTCTAAGGTAGCCCTGCAAACTTCCTGTTCCCCTTGTGTCCATACATTGCATGATCCCTGGGAGGGAGTAAAGAGGATTTTCCTCCTATGATGAGGTCATGTAGTATAACACAGGTAGGGAGGTTAGCTAGGTGAGCTTAATTACCTTTAAAACAGAGCTTTCTTTGGTTGGTCACAGAGGTGAATCAATGATTCAAAGAATAGAAGAATTTGGTGCACTTTTGCCGGCTTGAAGATGAAGGGAGCCATGTGAAAAGGAATGTGGATAGCTTCTGGGAATGAGAGCCACTGAAAGCCAGCAAAGCAAGGAGGATCCACTCCTACAATTGCCAGGAACTAAACCTACCAACAAAAAGAATGAGCCTCAGGGTATATTATTCCCCAGAAACTCTAGAATAAAAGCCCAACCAACACCTTGCTTACATCATAATGACTCTCTTGGCAGAGAACCTAGACATGCTGCACCAGAATTTAAACCTTCAGGACCAGTGGCTAATAAAAGAGTATTGTTTTAAGCTCATAAATTTCTGACAATTTGTTATACAGCAATAGGAAATTAAAATCATACATTTCCCTTGAGCTATGCAGACAAAATTTCTCTATTAGCTTTTATAGATGTAGAGAAATCATGATTACATACTTCAGTTATTATCAGCCTAAGCTAGTATCTGTCTAGATTATGGAGAGAGAGAAAATACTGACTCCCTAACACTAAATTAACTGACTTCCAAGCCATTCACATTTCTTTATCTGGTAATATACCTACATTTCAAATTTTAAATATATGTGTGTATATATATACAAATAACATGAAAATAAGATAACCATGTAAAAAGAATATTTTTTCAGAATTATAAATTATAAAACATGTCTAAAAGTGACTATTATGTTTTCCCATTAAGGGGAAGTCACCAAAAAAGGACATTGCCAGTTAGTTAGATGAATATCTGATCATACAAACTCTATTCATATAGCAGTTTATAAATTGACTGTACATAAAAACATTTATGAAGATTTCAGAGTACCCAAGGTCTGGAAGAGATCATCCCTTTTTCCCTTTTTGGGATATAGCTGCCTCTTGATCCTGTAAACCTCTAAGGCATAGTGATCTTTCTAATGGGAAGTTTGAGGAGTTATGATCATGTTACTTCTGCCATTCCCATTTCCTCTAATCTTTACTACTAATGTCAAGGAAATCTAAAGGTTTTCAAATTTCCAATTTCTCTGTTGTGGCTGAATTTTGAGAAGTTGAATTTAGACACCTGTATTTTACCCTAGGGTTGCTCAGAAAAGTCTGGTATGACATCTCTCATGGGCAGAAGACAGAAGAAAGCACTGACAAGTCCTCTTAGAGTTTGTCTGGTGATATGAGAGTGATTAGGTGGAGAAAGGAGAAGGAAATGAGATCACTTTCCCAAAGCTGTTAAACGTTCTCTGAAATAATGCTCTCCAAAAAGGCTTATACAGTGAGGTCATTTTGGCTTTGTTGCTCTGTTTAGTGAAAGCAATGGATTTGAAGGAGCTTTTTGAATAGAGCTCTGTAGTAATATATCCAATAAATCTGATCTGTCATCAGAGTAGCATTTTTCATCCCAGGGGTTGGGACTTAAAAAATGATACCACAAAGTATGACACTTTGATGTGCTGAGCACTTTGAATTAAAGAAAACTGGGAGACCTTAGAAGCTACCTTAGAATCAAAGTCTCTCTAATCTTCTCTTTCTCTTCCTTCTAATGCAGAGAGCAGAGAGGGACCTTTCTCTGAAATCCCTTATCTACCTAAAAACTGGGAACACCAAAAAGGAACACAATTACCTTTGATTACCTCCTGAGATTCCATTGACCATGTAAGATTAAACTCATACCTGAGGACTGAAGACTGAGGAATGTCACCACACCCAAACAGACTTTGTCACAAACTATTTTCTGTTCTTTGGTCCTTTCAATATCGAGACAGATTCATTAATAGTGTATTGTCTGTTCTTTGTGCCCATTTAATTCCCTGAAAATAATTTATTACCCCTCAAAACTATTTACATTCCCCTCAATTTTCCACTCACTCTCCTATGAAGAAGGGTAGAAAGTTTCTGAGTCTCATTGGATTATTGGGTACTCACCATCCTGTGATGTACCTAGACCCTTTAATTTTTATGTATTTTTCTCCTGTTGATCTGTCTGTTGTTAGTTCATTTCAGCAAAACTTCAGAGGGCTGAAGGGACATTTTCCTCATTCTTACACACAGTAGAAGAGAGATTTTTTTTTAATTTCATAGGGGAAAAAGCAATTATGCAGGCACCAATCCCCTGATAACTTACTTTGCAATGACTGATAGAAATCAGAATGTATTAGTCAGGGTCCAATCAAGACACAAAACCACATAGTAATTTGGACAGGGAACATTTAATCTAAAGACTTGGCAAATATAACATAATATTGGTATATCAAGAGATTGGTTAGTAAGGACTCCACAGAATACAGGAGGAGCAGATAGAAAGAAGAGTCACTACCTCTAGGACTAAGAAAGAGTATCCAAGGAAGAGCTCTCATCCCCTAAGATGAGAGTTGTATGGCTCTGAGTCACTGAGTGGCAGAGAAGTTGCTGTTGTGCTGCACCAGGAGAACGTGCTCTAATTTCACCCTTCCTGGGAACTGGAAAAAGCCTCTCATGAGAGGTGTCCCATTAGAGCCACTCTGCTACAGAACTGCCCTAGGTGGGTTTTGGGAGAAGCTACCAGCTGGTGGGTGCTGCTGACTGCCACACACTACAGGCATCAGGAGAAACTGAAAGAACCAGATACTAGAGAAACTGCCTACATTCCAGGAGTCTAGCATCTGGCACTGAATTCATAAGAGGCAATAGCTAGAAAAGAGACCCATGCTGGAGAAGCAGCACATACTGCAACAGCCTTCTGATAAATATACTTGGCCCAGAGGGACTCCTTTCTGAAATGTTTCTCCAGTGCCCTCTGCTGACAAAATTTAACATCATGCTACCCTGATATGGGAAATGTCTAAAGGATCCAGATCTGTTTTCACAGATAAGGCATTAAGGTAGAACTGGAATGGAGAAGCAGTGAACTGATATGTATGAATATTCTGTAATGCAGTATCTGTACTTGGTATAGTGCTTTTTATTTTTTTAATTTTTGAATTTCTTTCTGATACTTACACTGGACTGACTGCTTGGAAATTTCATCCCATATCCCATCTCCAATCCTTGGAAATATTTACATTTTGATGATCCATAGATAAAATAATTTCTGCATTTTTAACATGCTAGTGAATCCACCCAACTCTTTGCATTCTTATCTCAGCACAAACAACCTTTCCCCGCCCCCAACCCTCCTTGTTTTGAAATTGTCCCCTAGTGAGCCTTTATCTCTATGACACTGAGCTTTCTTCTGGCATATAACTCCAAGTGCTCTGGAGTTAGAGAAAGCAGGATAGACAGTGTATTTCTCTTGTCCTGATTGAATTCCTAGAGTGATCCCAAGTCTCAGGAATGGATGCTGTTATAGTTTGGATCTGGAATGTCCTTCAAAATCTTGATCCCCAGTGCAGCAGTGTTTAGAGATGGGGCTATTGGTGGGCTCTTGGGAAGGGATTAGATCATGAGGATTCTAAATCATCAGTGGATTAATCTATTCATGAATTCACAGTCTATGGCACTACTGAGAAGTGGTGTAATGCAGGAGGTAGGTAGGGCCTAGTTGGGAGAAGTAGGTCACTAGGAGTGTGCCCTGCAAGGGTACATCTCATCCTCAGTGCTTTTCTCTCTCCCTCTCTTTACTCCCAGGTGAAAAAAACTTTGCTCTGTCATATTCTCTCACCATGATGTACTGCCACCCCACAGGCACAATGGAGCCTGCAACCATGGACTGAAACCTTTGAAATCATGACTCAAAACAAATCTTTACTCCCTTAAGTTGTTTTTCTCAGATATTTTGTCACAACAATGAAAAACTAACACAAATTCCCCGGTACATTTACTTCCTTTGCCGGCAAGGATGGCCATGTTATTTCATATGGTTTTACACAGAGAATCAGTGAATAATTGAGATATCAGCTATGGTTTTACACAGAGACTCAGCTGAGGATAGGTGAGATAACTTCATTTTGAAAGATTCATCTTAGAATTTTTAAAAAGCATTGCATTTATTATATTTTGGAAAGATGATATAAAAATATATTTTATTAATGAAAATGATTTGAATATTCAGGTTTTTTAATCTAAAATGCTAAGTCCCTGGAGACATTTATTTCATTTATTTAATGATATATGCCCTTTATTTGGTCCTTAGAGACTTTGGAAAACATTTGATTATAACTTGAAGGATTTTCTTTGCTACCAAACATTTATTCACTTACCAGTTACTCATTAGCTTGTACACTGATTCATTTAATACATAAATGTATATTGAGCATATAATTCTCTGTGGATGGTTGTAGGAAGAGGGATGATTGTGAAAATGCATGATAGATTTCCCTTCTGGACAACACATCAAATCAGGGGAAAGAGCAGGAGTACAATTGCCATAATGCAGGGGGCTTCACAATGGCAAGCTTAAAAAAGATATATTTTATAATCTAAGAAAAAATTAGCTAAAAATAGGATTTCAGGATCTAAATCATGTAAGAAGGTAATCACAGTGGCCTGGAATGTTTGCTCTTAAGGAGAAACGTGTTTGCCCTCGATTTCCTAGCTCCTGATCACAGCACTCTATATATTTGATTGTTGCCCTTATACACATATAAATTAAGGAGCAATTGAGTTACAGCTATGTGGAGATGCAAAAATGAATGAGAAGGTTGATTTTGTTCTGATTCTGCCACTAAGTAACTGAAGTTGAAAAAGTCACTTGGGTTTGGGAATCCCTAAGTCCACCCACAACTTCAGTGATTCACTAGGAGAACTCACAGCACTCAGCAAAGCTGTTATACTCCTATTTACACTTACTAAAATCAGCTAGAGAAAGGAGGAACACAGAGTAGAATAGGAGATACCAGGAGCAAATTTCAATTGTCCTCTGAAACTTGTGACTCATGTGAGCACCATTTAATTCTTCCAGCAAGTAGATATGACAATACTCAGGAGTATTGCCAACCAGGGAACCTCACCTGAGCCTCCACCCCCAAGTTTTATTGCTGACTATCCAGGTGGCTGATCTTAGTCTCCAGCCCTATCAGAGGTCAAGTTGATAGTACATATCCCAAGGCTCCTGCCATAGATCAAATTGTTAGTATAGACTATCCAGTGGTGGCCCAAAGTCCACAGGTAAACAAAGATACTTCTATAAGTCAGGACACTCCAAGGGCAGATTGATTACTTCCCTTGAGAAAGACTAGGCCCAAACATTTCTTTTACGTATGCAGAGTATAAAGAACCCTGAGTTAACCCTTTATTATTCATAATTTAATCTCTCTCTTGGCTTGGTTGTATTCATGTATAAACTTAAGGGAAGTTAAGATGGATCAAGATGATATCTAGTTAAAAATGCTTCAGTGATTTAAATTTTTAATTTAAGCAATAAGGATGTTTAGTAAGCTATAAAGCCATTGTAATTCAACAAATAGTTTAAGAAACAGCAGAGTGTAAAGGAAGGACTTTTTTGTATATTTCTTACAATTAAGTAATAGTTCTCTTTATCTCTGCATCCAGCTTGTAATGAAAAATGGTGGGCCACACTCCCTCCCCTTCTGGCCCTTTTACTCTGCCTAGAATCCCACCCAAATCTCTGGAAAATAAGTGCCTCTCAGGAGATGTTGAAAATTAGTTCAGGCTAATTGCTACTGGATAAGTAGGGTTTAGCAGCTGTTTAAAATAAGGAAAAAATAAAAAATAAAAAGGAAGATGGGCTTATATTGCAGCAAGAAGAATTTAGGTTCAATTTAAGGACAATTTGCTAACTAGGAACAACAACGCCAAAAATAAAACTAAAACAGTCATCAAGGTCTATGGAGTCTTTTTATCTAAAGAAAAATAAAAAATTGTATTCCTTTAAATAGACAGTTTAAGTTTGGATCTGACCTTACAATGATGCTGTTTTTGTTGTAACACCCCTAGCTTAGAAATTAAACTATATCCAAAATAAACTCAGCAGCTCAGGCTCCAAAAGCACACTAGAATGTTTTAGTAGACACAGCATATTTATGGCATTTCCATTTCAGTTTAAGCTTCAAATTGAAGCTGGATTACTTTTGGAGTATTGCATGGGGTTATTCGGGATGAGAAATGTTAGAACATAGAGTTATGTTTGAAGCTAACATTCTAGTTCTCTACAGGAGGAAACCTTGGCTCATAAGAAGCTAAAATTAACTTGAAAGTTACAATTACCATGCCTTCAGAGAAAGAGAGTTTATACTCAAAGAACAAAGCAATCAGTACCTAGTTGAGCAGGTCAACTTGACTGAGACTTGGGCAGGGTATGGCACCCATCTTTGTCCATCAGGGCCAACACTCCCATAACAAAAGTCAGGTTATTAAGAGAAAAACAAAACATAATTATTTAATCAAAGTTTTATGAGACTCCAAAGCCTTCAGAAATGATGATCCAAAGACTCAGGGAAATCTGTCTATTTTTATGCCTAGATTCCATGAAGAATACACAGTCATGCAGAGATGTAATTGAACAAAAAAAAGGATATAATGGTAATAGACTGAGTAGGAAAGACTCAGCAATGACTGTTTGGATTCTTCTTGGCCTCTTTGAGGCCATAAAGAATTTTCATATGGCCAGGTAAATAAAGATACTTCTGTAAGTCAGGACACTCCAGACCAGAAAGGAAGAGGAAATTAGAATAATATTTCTAGTTTTTATGACTGGCTTTTGAGGAGGTGTGTTTTAGTTTCTATGGACTGCCTTAGGGGAGAAAGAGGACCAGGAGAAAGAAGGACATGAGAAGATCAGAAAGGTCTTGCTTCTGAACCCCATTCTTTCAAACTATTCAGCATACCAAAATACCATACTTTAAATTATTGTTTTTTGAGCCCCCAAATACCCTCTTGTACCACCTGCCTCCTGCTGATTGGCAATTTCTTCACTGGTTTTATAGAATGGAATCTGCACAAATGGCATAAGCTATCATAGGAAACCATTATTCCCGTGGCAGACAAGGAGGTATATAATTTTTATTTATTTATTTATTTATTCTAATTTGTTATATATGACAGAATACATTCAATTCATAATACACATATAGTGCACAATTTTTCATGTCTCTAGTTGTATACAAAGTAGAATCACACCATTCGTGTCTTCAAACATGTACTTGAGGGTAAAGATGTCCATCTCATTCCACCATCTGTTGTACCCCTCTGCCCTGTGCCTTCTCCCTTCCCTTTGCCCTACCCAAAGTTCCACCATTCCTCCCATGCTCCCACCTCATCCCCATTATAGATCAGCAGCATCCTCATATCAGAGAAAACCTTCAGCATTTGTTTTTTGGACGTTGGCTCACTTAATTTAGCATGATATTCTCCAACTTCCATCCATTTACCTGTAAATGTCATGATTTTATTCTCTTTTAGTGCTGAGTAATCTTTCATTGTGTATATATACCACAGTTTCTTTATCCATTCATCTACTGAAGGATATCTAGGTTGGTTCCACAATTTAACTATTGTGAATTGTGCTGCTATAAACATTAATGTGGCTGCATCACTGTACTATGCTGTTTTCAAGTCCTTTGGGTATAAACCGAAGAGTGGGATAGCTGGGTCAAATGGTGGTTCCATTCCAAGTTTTTCAAGGAATCTCCTACTGCTTTTCATATGGGTTGCACCAATTTACACTCCCACCAGCGATGTATGAGCGTGCCTTTCTCTTCACATCCTCGCCAACACTTAACCGTCGTTTGTATTCTTAGTAGCTGCCCTTCTGACTGGAGTGAGATGAAATCTTACAGTAGTTTTGATTTGCATTTCTTTAATTGCTAGAGATGTTGAACATTTTTTCATATATTTATTGATTGATTGTATACATCTATTCAGTTCCTTGGCCCATTTATTGATTGGGTTATTTGGATTGTGTGTGTGTGTGTGTGTGTGCGCGCGCGCGCATTAAGATTTTTTTTTTCTAAATCTCTTCTTTTTTTTCAGGAAATTTTTTTTATTGATTTTATTTTTTTTAAATACACAACAGCGGAATGTATTACAATTCTTATTACACATATAGAACACAATTTTTCATATCTTTTTCATCATGTATGCTGGTAATTTGAGTTCTCTCTCTCCTTCTCTTTGTTAGAGTGGCAAAGGGTCTGTCAATTTTATTTATTTTTTTCAAAGAACCAACTTTTAGTTTTGTTGATTTTTTCAGTTGTTTCTTTTGTTTCAATTTCATTGATTTCAGCTCTAATTTTAATTATTTCTTCCCTTCTACTGATTTTGCTTCAGGTTTGTTTTTCTAGGGCTTTGAGATGTAGTGTGAGGTCATTTATTTCTTGACTTTTTCTTTTTTAAGGAATTAACTTGATGCAATGAAATTTCCTCTTAGTACTGCTTTCATAGTGTTCCAGAGATTTTGATATGTTGTGCCTATGTTCTCATTTACCTCTAGGAATTTATTAATCTCCTCCTTGATGTCTTCTGTGACCCATTATTCATTCAGTAGCAGCATATTGTTTAGTCTCCAGGTGATGGAGAAATGTTTATTTTTTACTTTGTCATTGATTTCCAATTTTATTCCATTATGATCTGATAAAATGCATGGTAGTATCTCTACTTTTTTGTATTTGCTAAGAGTTGCTTTGTGGCATGGTATATGGTCTAATTTAGAGAAGGATCCATGTGCTGCTGAGAAGAAAGTGTATTCACTTGATGCAAGTTGAAATATTCTATATATGTCAGTTAAGTCTAAGTTATTGATTGTGTTATTGAGTTCTATAGTTTCTTTTTTCAACTTTTGTTTGGAAGATCTATTCAATGGTGAGAGAAGTGTGTTAAAGTCACCCACGATTATTGTTTTGTGGTCAATTTGATTCTTGAACTTGAAAAGAGTTTGTTTGATGACCATAGCTGCATCATTGTTTGGGGCATGTAAATTAATGATTGTTATGTCTTGTTGGTGTATGGTTAACTTGAACAGTATGTAATGTCCATCTTTATCCCTTTTGATTAACCTTGGTTTGAAGTCTACTTTATTTGATATGCGTATGGAAACCCCTGCTTGCTTTCGCAGTCCATGTGAGTGGTATGATTTTTCCCAACCTTTCACCTTCAGTCTGTGTATGCCTTTCCCTATCAGATGAGTCTCCTGGAGGCAGCATATTGTGGGCCTTTTTAAAATCCAATCTGCTAGCCTATGTCTTTTGATTGCTGAGTTTAAGCCATTAACATTTAGGGTTACTATTGAGACATGGTTTGTATTTCCAGCCATATTTGTTTATACTTGTTACTTTACTTGAATTGGTTTTCATCTTTGATTAGTTTTTCCTTTAGTGTACTACCTCCCTCTGCTGATTTTCATTGCTCTTTTTCATTTCCTTTTCATGAAATATTTTGCCAAGGATGTTTTGTAGTGCCAGTTTTCTAGCTATAAATTCTTTTAACTTTTGTTTATCATGGAAGGTTTTTATTTCATCTTCAAGTCTAAAGCTTAATTTTGCTGGATATAAGATTCTTGGTTGGCACCCATTATCTTTCAGAGCTTGATATATGTTTGTTCCAGGATCTTCTAGCTTTCAGGGTCTGTGTTGAAAAATCTTTCTTTTTCCTAATTGGTTTTTCCTTTTATGTAATCTGATTCCTTTCTCTCATGGCTTTTATAATTCTCTCCTCATTCTGAATGTTGGGCATTTTCATTATAATGTGCCTTGGTGTGGGTCTATTGTGATTTTGTACATTCAGCATCCTATAAGCTTCTTGAATTTGGATTTCCAATTCATTCTTCATGTTTGGAAAGTTTTCTGATATTATTTTATTGAATAGATTGTTCATTCCTTTGGTTTGGACCTCAAGGCCTTCCTCTATCCCAATAACTCTTAAATTTGTTTTTTGTTTTTTTTTACTATCCCATATTTCTTGAATGTTCTGCTTGTGGTTTCTTATCATTTTTGCTATGTGGTGTATGTTCTTTTCAATATGATTTATTTGATCTTCGTTGTCTGATGTCCTGTCTTCTAAGTGGTCTACTCTGTTAGTGACGCTGTCATTTGAGTTTTTAATTTGGTTTATTATTTCTTTCATTTCAAGGATTTCTTTCTTTTTTTTTTTTTTGTATAACCTCTATCTCCCTGTTGAGGTGATCTTTTGCTTCTTGGATTTGTTTATGTAGCTCATTGTTGAAGTGATCTTTCACAGCATATATTTGTTCTCTTATGTTTCTTTGAAATCCCAAAACATTTTAACCATGTAGATCCTGAAATCTTTTTCTGTCTTTTTTCTGCTGTAGCTGCCAATGCTTCTAAGATGTGTTGTCTTGATTTGTTTGTGGTACTTTCTTCCCTTGTCTTTTCATGTTACTCATGTGTCTTCCTTTCCAGCTCTGTGGATCTGGTGTGTTATTGTTTTTACCCTACATATTTGTAGCGCTCCTGTAGGGTTCCAAGATCTCTCCTTTGTGGGGAAGGACAATGTTAACAGATCCCAATACCAACAATACATCACCTATGAACAAATTGTTGTTATTAAGACATTTATGGTTTAGTCTCAATGTCCAGAAATGTTGGATTTAAATATCATTTAAAATGTAATCAGTAGTTTCATAAAGAGGTTTACAGTTTCTGGTGGTGGACAATGAACTGGGGTCAGGCAGACATAGGACAATATGTTGAGGGGAGAAGATGTGAGGGTATATAGTTAATATATCTTAGGAAGTGTGAAGGAGAAATCTAGTGAAGAGTGTTATAGCAGGAGAATAGAGAGGAGGTAATTTGGGAAGACAGTAGAGTTCATAAGACAAACACACATGTTTTTAGAAAAATACAGGAAGTTAAAATAGTATAATTTGGAGAATTAAAGAAGAAGAACGAGAAAAAAGGAAAAGAAATTTTAAAAGGGAGGAAAAAAAAGAGAGAAAAAAAGAAAAAAAGTGCTTATGCAATTCCTCTATATTATATTATTCAGCTGACTCAGTCCTCAAAGTCCTATTTCATGCAAAGTTCTTGGTTTTACATATGTTGGGGATGTAAGGGCCAAAGGATAGAAGGGTAGAAGAGAAAGAAGAAGAGAAAAAAAATACTCTTAGAGATCTGTTTCTTTCCCTTCTCATCCAATAGGTGGAGTTGTCTCATCCAGTAGGTATTTCTGCCCTCAGGATGGTGTAGGTAATCAGGGTGTGAAGACTGGACCTGGTGAGGGGTGTCGGGAAGCGGGGAGTGCCAACCACCAGTCCCATCAGGAAAATAGTGCCTCATGGGTCTTTTTTTGTGACCACTTGTCTGACTTGAGCCCCCAGTATGGTCTCCCTATCTTGCCTGGAGATTTCCCAAATCCTGATCTCTCTGTTATGCTCCAGTCTTTAGTCCCCTCCCCTCTCTTATTTATCAGGTCCAAACTATGGGACCTCTCACCCCCAGGCTCACACCAGGTGGACAGTGCCCTGTTCACACTGCACTCCTATCCAACTGAGAGCTGTTCTTGTGTTAGGTGGCCACTGTGCCAAGTTAACGCTGTTGGCGGGGTGGGGGGGGGATTGGAAATCAGGTACCTGCTCAAATGGCAATCTGATCTGATAGCCACGCCCACCACAAAGTGGAAAGGAAGGTTTTTCCAACATGGAGTAGGTCTGCTTCCAGGGCAGGGGTGTCTGGTGATGTGGGGGTAGCTGGGCAATGGTCTTGTGCTGTGGATACGTAGCAGCTGAATAACCTGTGTGGGAGTGGCACACAGTCTGGAGTTCTATAGAGGTGCTGGTAGTTATTTCTGCTAAGATGCTTTTGAGCCATCCATGAGCTGGAACTGCAGGCTTTGGGTCCAGGTCCAGAGACTTACTCGAGCTCAGAGGCTTTGATTTATGCATGGGTGGTCACAGCGCTGGTGATTTCTGCAAAAATCCACTGTCCCCTGGAGATTTGATCTGGGAACTGCCCCCACCTAATATGGCAAGAATCTTGAGCCAAGATGGCTGTAGTCTGCTTTCAGCGCTGGGGTGTCTGGTGAGATTTGGGGAGCCGGGCCTGGCCTTGTGCTGTGGGTAGGTAGCAGCTGAGTGACCTACATGGGAGCAGAGCAAAGTCTTGATGGTCTGCAGATGTGTTTTTAGGTGATTCTGCTAAGGTGCTGCCAAGTCTTGTGTGAACTGGAACTTTGGGCCTTGGGTCCTGCTCAAACACTGAGGCCCGAGTCCTGCTCTGGGTCACAGCATTGGTGATTTCTGCAGAGAGTAGCTGTATAGTGGTCCTCTAACACTCTCAGAGATGCAGTATTCCAACTAGGTGAGATCTGGATCACAGAGCAACACAGAATGCTGCCTCCCTCTGGTTCGCCATCTTGAAACCTTGAGTTCTTTATATATCCTAGAGATTAGTGCTCTATCTGATGTGATTGTGGTAAAAATTTTTGCTGAGAAGAGCTTTTTTGTTTGAATCCATCCCATTTATTGATTCTTGATTTTTTTCTTGTGCTATAGGAGTATTATTAAGGAAGTCAAGGCCTAATCCAACATGAGGCACAGGGTCTCTGGTTTAATTCTTAGGTCTTTGATCCACTTTGAGTTGAGTTTTGTATGTGGTGAGAGATAGAGGCTTAATTTCATTTTGTGCATATGGATTTCCAGTTTTCCCAGCAACATTTATTTGTTAAACAGGGTATCCTTTCTCCAATATATGTTTTGGGTACCTTCCTCTAATATGACATAATTGTATTTATATGGGTTTGTCTCTGTGTGGAGGTATATAATTTTAAATCACCATTGAGAGTGAGGTATGATGGCCAGCTCACAGTTTGTGTAATTATAGAACAATCCCATTAATTTAAGAGCTCATTCATTACCAAAACAAGAGAAAGAGAGGACAAAATCTGTCCAGAGAAGAAATGTTTTTGGTCTAAGCAAAATTAACATTAATTCCATGAAATAATGAAGTTCAGAATACAAACAGATCATTAAAGATACATGGAGGAAGAAATGGTAAATATATTGGAGAATTTGGCACTCTACCTAATCAGATGAAATAAGTATAGTAGTTTGAGTACCAGGAAAGTTTCCTAGGTTGTCCTTCTGTGTATTCTCTCTTGAGTCTAATTAGCAGCAGCAACAGCACTGCACTTAGAAGGTTGTTAGAGATGTAAAAATCAGGTCCCAGTGCAGATGTACAGAATACAAATCGACGTGTTCAGAAAATCATTGAGGGACTCATGGTCATTCAAGTTTGAGAAGCACTGCTTGAAAATCTGACCAGCTGCCTATTTTTGTAAATGAAGTTTTTCTTGAGATTGTATGACCCACAAAGCCTAAAATATTTACCATCTGAACCTTTACAGAAGAAAAAAAATTTACTGACCCCTATTATTTTCCCACTGTGTTAGTCAACTTTTTTGTTGCTGGGACAAAATACCTGAAAGCAACAACTTAGGAGGAAAGATTTATTTGGGCTCACAATTTCAAAGGTTTCTGTACACAGTTGGTTGGCCCATGGCAGAAACATCAGGCTGGAAGGGTATGGTGGAACAAAACTCCTCATGGCAGCCACGGAACAGAGAAAGAGTGAAGAAGAAACAGTGACCTATTTCCTCCAACTAGTTCCTATCTCCTTTACTCCTATAGTTTTCACAACCTTCCAAGAGTTCCATCAAATTTTTAATCCATGAATGAATTAATCTATTGATGAGATCAGAAACCACAAGCTCAAGCTCTTCCTGAAGGCCCTACCTCTGAACACTACTGCGCTGGGGACCAAGCCTTTGGGACACTCCAGATCAAAAGCCCAATACCACTTTGGTTAAGATAGGAAAGAAACTTCCCTTTGTTTTCCCATAATAACAAGTTTCAGAAGCAAGTCTCTTCATATGTTTTATCCTAGAAACACTACTCTCTTTTATTGATTCTCTTCTTTTAAGATCTCTAGATAAGTGGAAGAAAAGGATTAAAAATAGTTTGAAAAAAATTTATAATATAATCTATTTAGGTCATCTTATGTTTTAGATTAGAATATAAGCTATTGAATAGATCATAGTTTACACTTTAAAAAAAATTATCCTGAAGTGCCCTGCATTGCATAATGTCCTGTATAGTCTGATTCCCTTCTCCAACCCCTGGGAATGAATAATAGAGCTACCAACCGCAGTGTGTCAGTTTGTATTGCTCTTGCATTGTTCTCTTATAATTCTCTGAATTAACTCTGACTTCAGGATTATAAGCCCTTCAAAGGTATTTTACTAATATTCTTTGATCATCACTTGATACGGCTTTCTGAGCCCCAAATACAATTCAATATGTGAATCTTGGTTGAGAGGGCAGGAACTTGTTTAGCTCTGTGTTTCTATCCAATAGTACAGTGCCCTTTACATAATGAACACTGAAGAAATGTTTGTTGTATGATACCTTTATAATAATAAGTAAAACAAAATTCAACAGAAATTTTAAAAAGACCCCAAATGGCCCTGGAAATGCATTGTAGGAAAGGTGGCCTTCAATAGAAAATGGCTTATAGAACAGGACTTTTCCCTAATGGAAGTACATAGCACATTCACTCACGACTGTCCATCCATTTTGCACAAACATTTGTCTTGTTGCCCTTTGGAGAGCATGTCAGGCCTACCAGCTTATCAACATTTATGAATATGTATTGTTTGTTAGCCAACAATATACAAAAAAAGTTTATACCAAATGATGTTGACATTATCTCAGGCTCAACACTTGATCTAGACACTAAATGTTCCGGTGGCCAGATGGTAACCTGATCTTTAGGTTGAAAAAAAGAAAAATTGACGGACTTTGGTTTCCATGTACCCTTTTGTCTGAGAGTCAGTACAGACAGAGCTTTACAGAAGATTTCACTGTGAAAAAAGGATTGGGATAGAAAAAGCAAAACATGATGGCTGTACTTTCTGACACTAGAAATAGAAGCAGCCATGCTATTCTAAATATTTAGCATCTACTGCAAATGAAAGTCACATCTTTTTATTTAGCATTGAGATATTTTTAAATAGATGTCCATTTATTGCAAGGGCTTGTATAATGTGAGCTAAATAGACATATCTCCTGCCTTTGGAAAATTACTCTAGGAAAGATGATTTATTTATTACTTTCAATTAATATTTACTGAGTCCTTTCTATGCTGGGCACTGTTTTACAAGCTACGGACATAGTAGAGACAAAAGCAAACCCAACTTCCTGATCTCACAGAGCCTACATTTTAGGCTCATAAAGGAGAATTCAAAAGTATATGGAGAGTAAGTAATAAATCATAAGTAAATGCTTATAAAGAATGCTTATTAGTGCTAAAGTAGAAGGGAGAGGTATTAGAGAAGGGTTGGAATATGATGTAGGGAGTCAAGAAAGGCTCTCCAAGAATGTAGATGGCCCTAGTGTCTAAGATCTCCCTGTAGATAACTGGTGCAAGAAAAGGGAGAATCGTGTGTCTACAAATATAACAACAGAGAAAGTAAAAATACTTCAATTCAGAAGGCAAACATCAGACGTTAGCACTGTGTGCTAGTATCGGCCAGGGTGTTAGCCAAAGAACAAGTGTCTCTGTTGAGTTTTCATCCCATTATGGTGTTGTCATAGAGGAAGTGAGATTGGAGATGTTCCTTGAGAAGGCTAATGTAATCTGACCACACTGTAGTATTTCTCCAGAACGATAAGTTTCTCAGGACAAATAGAGTGCCCTTTCCATGAAATATATTAGTTGACAATTAAATAACAACAACATAAATAGACCTGGGGAAACTACAGAAATCTCCACTTAGATCAATGGGTCCTGGTGAGAGAGAAAAAATCAAAAAGCAGCTAAGCCAGAGAAGAATAAATAAGACAAACAACTTGTTTGTGCTGTCAGTTTTCATTCTGCAAAACCAAAAGAGGCCAAAGTTGTCCCTGCTTTACAAAGAAATGCTGATCTCTAGTATTGGCTGGTATCAGCCAAGTGTTAACTCCTGTTTTCTATTGCTTTGAGACACATATGGCTGTGACTTGGACCCCACAAATCATCCAGTAAGTTCATTTTTATTAGTAGCTTCTGCTTAATTAAGGGATGCACCATGCTCCATCAATCAACTTCTGTGAATCCGAGTCATCCCCAGTCCCTCTGCTACTAATGGATGTAGTTCTTGTGCTTTAAGAAAAATAACAGATCTGGGACATACTAGCTCTAAAAGTCAAGGGGTGACATCTGACAGCTGGAACACTGCTGTGGCAACTCCTTCAACCATGAGACTGACTGACTGCAGAGGCAAGCAGTACTTGCAATATTCTTCCAAGAGAACCTTCCAAGATAGGAGCTTGTTTCATTGGACCAGACACCCATCAGATAGAGGCTGCCCTAACAGATTAATATTGGTATCATATTGAGTGCAATATAGTGAACTCTACTTTTTCATTATTTAGAATGTACATATTATAATATATATGGATTAACAAAAGGCAAAGCGCCATGGACAGCAAGATTAGTGTGTGTGTGTGTGTGTGTGTGCATGTGTGTGTGTGTGTGTATGTGTAGACACTTTTGACTCTATTAGGGCTTAGGGAGAGATACTCCAAAGTATGGTACTTTGACAAGCTGAGAACGCTAAAGAAGCAGTCACAGAACCAAGGTCTCAGACCGTCTCCCCCCACACATTTTCTTGTCTTCCTCTCCCAAAGCTCAGAAAGGGGATTTTATTTTATTTTATTTTTTAAGTTTCCATATCTAACTAAGGGATTTTCCTTCAGTAGGCATGTAGTTGTCATAGGTCTCTCCCTGGTATCTCATTAAACAGAAAACAATAGTTCACAGAAAAAGAAGGTGTAAGGCCTGATACTTTTACCTTATTCAGACAGACTTTGTCACAAGTAAACATCTATTCTTCTGATAAATGTTACCTGAAAATATTTCTCAGGTAGCAAGACAGCCTTTGTTTATCCTTCCATAGCGTGTTGCCACTTCTCAGAATCCCAAGCTCATATTCTTTTCTTTACCTTAGAAAGCTATTTAAACTTCAATCATATGCCTCTTCCTTGAATGTCATATTTTATGATTACATGCATATAAACTTGAATGCCTTTTCTTATGTAATTTTATTTAAGCAGGCTCAATGATAAAAACTACACCCCTTTTATCTTCCTTATTCAAGGAAAAACTCTAAGTACTTAATAGCATCCTGTGATTGAGTTGGTTTCCAAAATTTTTAAAGTGCAATCTGTCCTCATAATTCAGTAATTGTGTACTCACTAAAATTTATTTGCAACCCCAAAGTCAATCCCCCTGGCACTTTTGCCTCATTCATAGATCATGTTCAGAGTTAAGAAAAACTTGAGCTGCTTCATGTGTACCTTCTAGCTGAAGTTGAGATAAGTGAAGCCCTACCTTCTCGAATCTCATGTAGAGCTGACCAGAGACGATAGAGGGTAGTGTGAGAAACAACCACTTTGGGGTTGATTGAACCAGGTTTGAATCTGGTTTAATATCATTAAAATCATAAAACATGACAGATGCTGACAAAGATGCAGAGCAAAAGTGACTCTCATTCACTCTTGATGGAGATGCAAATGACACAGCCACTTTGATATACAGTTTAACATTTTCTTACCCAGTTTAAGTATACACTTGACATACAATTCAACAATCCCACTCCTAGGTATTCACCCAAATAAATTAAAAACAAATATCTCCACACAAATGTATCTATTCATAACTACTAAAACAACCAAGATGTTTTTCCAGAGTTGAATAGATGGCATATCCATATAATGGAATACTATTTAGCAAAAAAGCAAAAACAAATTTTGAAAGGATGAACTTATCAGTTCATAAAATGACATGGAAAAATTTTAAATGTATTTTGCTAAGTGAAAGGTGGAAGTAAAAAGCTACATAGTGTATAATTAATTTCATTTACATTTATTGTGGAAACAGGAAAACTACGTGGATGAAAAATATATATGTGATTGTCAAGAGATGGCAATTCTGAAACTAATTTGCATGTAGACCAGAGTCAAACAGATAAGTAAAAAAAAAATTTTAGACAATGGAAGCCAAACTTTTTTTACGTTAGAGAAACAAGTTATAAATATGTAGGTGGCAGGGGCAAACTGTGATAATTATTCTGGTAGTGGTTTAAACTTGAAGATATCAGCATGATCTATTTTAACATATATAAAAATTATTAAATACATAAGCAGATATGGATATGTGTTTACATATAGGTTAGCAATTATGTAATCTAACCCTATCTCCTGAGATAGCCTAGAGGCACTGATTCTGAGTACCAATGAGCAGGCCCAGTATCAGATCTTGGTTTCTAAGTATCATTTTTAAATAAAAGAATTCAGAGTTCCTTGGAGAGAGAGCTGATTGTAGGCTCGTGCCAGAAAAATACAAGATAACTCTAGAACATCTTATAGTGACAGATATAATGGAATGGGGAACAAGTCAATAGCACTTCCAATGGCAAGATTTTTTCCATGACTTCTTGGGAAAGATGTATTCATCCTCTCCTTGAAAGTGTTTTCTATTGATCCAGATTTTCTGCCCTTGAGTGAGAATGTATTTAGGTCTCAGGCTCTGTAGTCATGCATGGATACTAAAAATTATTTTAATCACTTTCAGCCCACCAAACATGCTCTCATTTCAATAAAGTATTTTATTGCACATAACGATTAAAACTTAGAATTGAGATCTCTCCCCTTCCCAGTATTGGATCTTCTCTAGGTTTCTTCTTTCTCTCCTCCCCTGGCTCTTTTTCTCCTTCTCCTGTGTCTTGCTAGCTCCAATATCCAATCTCCCTGTTCTTAAATAGAAGGAAAGGAAGGAGAACAGGAAAGTTCCCACCTGAGTGGAACTGTTGGGTGATGTAGCTTAGTGCTCTTGGACTGGGAAAATGCTTCTGGTGGCTCTTTCTCTCTTGGGATCTTGCATTTATTTTTCTTTAGCAACTTTATATCATAGATATATCCCTGAAGTACCCTTGAATTTATCCCTATTGTAGCAAATTTTCTGTGACTCTTATAGCCAGCCCATAGCCATTTGAGGGGCTACCTCTAGTTTGTTTTTCTTGAGGTCTTGTCCTATCAGATGGTTTTCCAGTGTATGATTTATACAAATCCCCTTCCTATTGTAAGTGATCCTTATTTGATTCACAGAAAATACTCACATGTTGTTTGCACTGAAAATTTCTGGGAGTACATTGACTGTCAAACCTCAGCCCTCTATTTTGCCACCATGAGCCTTCTTTTTTTTTTTTTTTTTTTTTTTTTTTTTTTTTTTTTTT
>NW_026000016.1:29655201-29753398 GCF_001458135.2 Marmota marmota marmota | reverse complement strand
ATCCATTCGTCTATTGAAGGGCATCTAGGTTGGTTCCACAGTCTTGCTATTGTGAACTGTGCTGCTATGAACATCGATGTAGCAGTGTCCCTGTAGCATGCTCTTTTTAGGTCTTTAGGGAATAGACCAAGAAGGGGAATGGCTGGGTCAAATGGTGGCTCCATTCCCAGTTTTCCAAGAAATCTCCATACTGTTTTCCAAATTGGCTGCACCAATCTGCAGTCCATGAGCCTTCTTAATCAGCCTGTCACTCTGTTTTTCAGGAATGACTCACAAGATATCCTGCTGTGACCCAACACTGTGTAAGTTATTGAATAATTTCTACAAATTGTCTTTTAAAGTTCTTCTTTCTTACCTTGAGGTGAAAGAAGAATCCTCTTTCTCTGATAGGGTGGTACACACAGCATACCAATAATTTTCCTGAAATCTTCCCCGCCAATCCTCATGTGATCTACTACTATACCCTGTCCTTTTATACACTGATGTGAGTGAGAGATTTAGAAGAGTTGTGAGGCAGGATCTTAGCCACCTGCCATAAAAAGTTTCCATCTTTGTCTAAAATCTCAGTCACATTCCCATTTAATTGTCCTTTTAACACAATTTTTTTTTAATTTTGGGAAAGCACAAACTCAGTCCCCCACTACCACAAATTATGCAGTTGAGGAAACATTTGAGGAAATCACAGGAGTCAGCACATCCAAAGTGCCATGGATAAGCCTTGCACTGGGTAAACCACCTTCATGATCATGGTACTTTAATTTTTAAGAGTCAGAAAACAGATTTTTGAAAAAATGGTCTGTATATTACGGTCATATACCCACACACATATGTATATATATATATGATATATATACATACACAGTCTTTTATATATGTATACATATATATGTATGTGTACGCACACACACACACACACATATATATATATATATAAATTTTGTTATTTATTTGTTTATTGTTTTGGTTGCCTCTGACCTGCCCTCCACATTGTTTATTTACAGAATAATCTGTGTACTCATCTCCCAGATTGTGAAATATCTTCAATCATAGGCTTTGTTTTGCTATTGCAGGCAGGAATTTTCATAGCAGAGTAATTCAATGATAACATCACTTGAAGGAATAGCAAAAAATGTGATAGAAAATCTTTGTAGAATGACATGAGCACATCCAGGGCTAAATTTTGGCTTTTATATGTATGGCACATGCACCAATAATAACATGGCCACTTACTCCAATCTTCTTCCTTGCGGAGTGGGACTAAGCCCTCTTCAAGGGATAACACTAAGAGGCCTGTTGGGAAAACTGTTCAGTAGAGTCCAACACACAGTTCACTTGAGAGGAAAATCAAATTTTCTTTCAGTCCTCGAGCAGAGAAAAGGTGGCACATTAACCCCCTACATCCTTTCAATAATGTGGGAAGTAAATCTAAGTAATGCCGTACAATGAATGTGAGGCCACATCGTCAAAAATACATAGGTCAACATTTTTCCCTGACATTTTTTCACAGTCATTTTATCCTCTACACACTTTATTATTATGATGGCTATTAAAGGGTCTCATACACTGTGTGGAAAGTATGAAAAATGGCAGCTAGACATTGAGTTTATTTTTTTGTAATATAAATAAAGGTGTGCTATAGTATTCTATGTATATTACTATATACATTCATTATACCAATAAATATATGAAGGAAGCTTTACATCAGAAGGGCATGTCTCTGACCATTTCCCCCCATTTATCCTTAGAGAGATTTCCTCCCTAAGGGACTATATTAAGACGTTTTGTGACTTTGGTAAGAGAATATATAGATGGTATGATGTAGCCTTAAGCTTCCTCCACTTGCCACTCTGTGAATTGAGTTGGATTATGTCATTTCCTCTGATGCCCTATAATGCAGCCTTAAGAATAATGACCCTGCAGTGTGGTTCTTCTGAAAATGGCTTTTCCAGTGCCAGAAAAAGATGATTCATACTTGGCTTAGGAGCCATTTCTGGAAACTGCCAGAACAAAGGACAGAGGTGATTCACTAACGAGCTCCATCATCATCCAATCCAATTTGGAAATGGTGATACATCACTAAATACACACATTGCAACACACACATGCATATATGTATACACAAATTGCACATATTTGTTTTGCATATGTGTTTTGCAGATATGCACATATTTGTTTTGTATGTTGATATTTATAATACAGATGTATTTATACATACATACATATTTATTTTAAGGACAGAAAGGTAAACAAATTGGATGCTACAGTTATTCCTAAATCTTTAATGTTAATTATGTGGTCTGAAATAGGTTAATTTACTCCTATAGCATCACAAATCAGAAAATAGGAGCTTGGTTAAAGTTGTAACTCTACCATCATCTATCTTCTTGTTCCAGGAATTAATAAAATCACATTTAAAAAAAGACATACGTGGCAGTCTTATCAACTTTTACAGCCTGCCACCCAAGTCAAGAAGCATGTATCCACTCAAGTTGTCAATACAGATTTCCACCACTTCTTGGGGGAGCTGGATTGGTGGGTCCCTTGTTAGGGTACTTGTCTCTGCATTCCCAGTGCCCTCTCAGTACTATCTTACATCCCTAGTTTGACCACCCAGTTATCATAGCTCTCCTTAGATATATGTCAAGCTGCACATTTATTTTTCTTCATCTTTTTCTCAAAAATCAATTCTGTGAGTCCCTTAATCATTTTTATTGATTCCCCCTTGAATTTTCTCTAATATGATGGCACCTATCTGCTCCTGAAGTATAGGCATTTTCTTTCTTTCTTTTTTTTTTAAAGAGAGAGAGAATTTTTAGTATTTATTTTATTTTTTAGTTTTTGGCGGACACAACATCTTTGTTTGTATGTGGTTCTGAGGACCGAACCTGGGCCGCACGCATGCCAGGTGAGTGCGCTACCGCTTGAGCCACATCCCCAGTGCAAGGCATTTTCTCTTTACTCGTCTTTACTTTTCACCACTGAGCTTCAGCTGGGTTCCACACAGTATTCGGTGTAGAGCCTGCAGCTGATTTTTGCCTCATTAAGCATCCACATCCACCATTTTGTGAGACTCAAAAGTACATGCTAAAGGAAGCCAACAACTTGCTTCTTACCCATTTTTGGTGCCTCCTGTGCTTTATTTTGTTATGTTTTCTATCAGATTCTGTTGTGAATTTGACAGAGTGTCAGATGCATTTTCCAGTTCATATCTCTAAATTTCTAAGGTCATGTGTCTAACTTACCATCTGTAATTCTACTTATTAAACTGCACTGCACATCAGCTAAAAATTGTTAAGACTATATTCGAAGGGAAATAAAATACAGATGTTTTTCCATCAAAAAATCTCTTACTTTGCAAAGATAGCAAGTATATGCAAAAATTTATCTGATAAGCAACAAAGGAAACTCAGTAACACAAGAAATACAGGTTCATTATTAAGCTTGGATAAGGGACAACTTAAATTATATGGGTGGGGAGAAGGATAGATAATAGGTGGTAGATTATGATAATTACTGCCCTTTTATAGTACCAGTCTGCCATGCTAAGGTTTTTTTACATATCTCATTTAAACTTAAAATATCTGTGAGACACACAATGATTTTGTTCACTTTTATAAATGCAGAAACTAAAGCAGTGAAACTTAAAAAAAAAATAACCCTCAAAGTCAGTCTAGTTAGTAAGTTGATGGAGTATGAGATTCAAACCCACACAGACTGCTTAAGAAGCTGGAAACTTTAACAATTCTCAGCGTCAGACATAATCCCACATTTGGAAAAGAGGTAAATTCAGCCTGAAACTTCCTTTGGGAATCAATGAGTTTTCAACTGTATTATGTCAGTTTAGGATTGTTCAGGAAATGACATAATTCTGAATGGAAATGTGATTTAAATAAAAGCTTTTTGTTTGATTAACTTATTAGTAACAAAAATAAATAAATAAAAATAGCAAAACACATACAAAAAAAACCACTTAGTGCTGTATTGAGGCCTCTTTAAAAGTTCTTTGTGTGGAGAAAGATTAACTCTCATCTAAAGGAATGTATACAAAATTATCTCATACTAATCTTTCTTTGGGAACATTGCTTCATACACGTACATCAAGATTCCTTGCTGTTTGTACAATTCAACCTGGAGGAAGGACAGAAATTTACCTGGAAAGGAATATTCCAAAAGGAAAGGCAATTGATCTTAGATTCTTTTTAACCTACAGTGTCCTTTAGGCCTTCACTAGAAAAGCAAAAGTAAGTCTCTGTCCCCTGTTTTTAAGAGGCCAACTTATCTAAGCTAAAACCAAATCTATATTCATCAAATATCCCTGTTTGGGTCACTTATTATGTTAAAATGAAATGTAGTATCTCAAGGGGATTCAATTTATGTTGCAAGAGACATAAGAACCATTCTTTAAATATGAACGATCCTTGCAATGAATTATTAGTGGCAACCTCTGGTCGGGTCCCTTAGAAGTGTTCTAAGGAACCAAAGATGAATTTCCCATTTCTCATTTCCAGAGTTTAGAGGCCTGCAAGAATGAGTTTTTAAATCTATGACTTACTGCCTGTTACTAAGTGATTCTGGCTGTGTCAATAAATTTGTTCACAGCTCTAATTGTGTTAATGAATTGAACATAATTAAACTTACAACATGTCATGAGTTTCTTCTGGCAGAACTCAGTAGATTTTTCAAAAAAGATCTCAGTGGGAAAACAAATAAATATACTGCACAACTTCTGCCATCACAATAGAGTCTCAATGGAGAAAAGACTGCAATAAAAGATTTTGAAAGTGACTGCATGCAGAATATTCATCTCTGAGTAAAGTTTTTATTCAACTTTCAATGACTGTGGCATGTCTTTTGATTAAATTCACTAAGTTGCAAGCTCCTTTCAGGTAGAAAATATTTATTATTTTATGTTTATCTCCAAAGGTTAATAGAGGCCTATTACATAAAAAATATAGTGAGTGAATGTGGCCATGTGAAAAAATACAGACTAAATTGCTCCAATGATGGTTTACGGAGGGAGGAAGCTTACCATTTATGTGGTCATCTCCTATGTGCTGGTCACGAGGCTCAGAGTTCTCACACACAAAATTGTATTTGATCCTCACAAAACCTATTGAATGAGAGCCAATGATTTCCATTTGATATGTGAAGAAGCTAAAGCTCAAAGAGGTTAAGTAACTAATCTTAAACTCCGATCTTAAGTAAGTGGGAGACTTGAGATTCAAATCTATATCTGTCTGACTCCAATACTTAAGCTTTTTTCATGGCCCCATGCTGTTATTAGAAAACACCTGAGGGATAGGTATGCTTTTAGGAGGTCCCTATATGACAAAAATGCACTATGAAAAGTTATCAAGAATTCTCTAGTCACCAAAGGCTCTGTTTAACTGACTTGCCTTTGCCTAAATCCATTTGAAAAAATAAAATTAGTGGGCAATTAGGAAGCATTTGCACCTATTCTCAAGTGATTCTATTTACATGATGTCTTCAGCATCAAGGGCCATGACTCATTGTTTCCTATCTACTATTGCAGTGGAAGACATGGAGTTTTCCATAGTGTGAGTGTTTAATAAGTGTTCACTGGTGACAAATGTTCCATTTGAATCATTGTTTATGAAATGTTTCCGCCAAAAAAGCACCACTTTTAACTTGCAAGACCTAAGAGCTTGATTTTTGATAGATAAGGGGAAAGAAGTCAAGACCCAGAAAAATCTTCATTACATATGGGCACAATAAAAGGAAAAGGAAAAGCTTTATATTCCCTTAGATTTTTCTATAATCATTCTCAAATGATCTCATGGAGTTATTAAAAGTTTTAGTTAATTTACTAAGTTTAAAAGACTAAGAGAGATGAGAAAAGGGAAAAAAGAAGCAATGAGTTAGAATAAGTTGGAATAATCTTAATATTTATTTAGAGCTTATAAGTTCCTCCAATATGTTCTGTCATATTTTGATAGATTAAGAGCATCCCATGAAAGATCAAGGCAGTTACCATAGTCTCTGTCTCCTACCTGCAGAAATAGAATAATTGAGCAATACACTTAAAAAATAAAACCCACCCAAGACAGATTGGGCTTACTCACGCTCCTCCTGCAGCTCATCACCCTCTGGACATCACCTTGCCATGGCTTATTCACTGGGTAAACACTTTTGAGTTCCAGGCAGTCCTGGACCATAGGTGTGAAGGCAGGAGGCAGACCCAAGCTCCTCCACCAGGTCCACCTCCAGAAAGAAGGAGCAGATTGGATTTAATTCAGGGACTTGTGTGTTTTGGGAGAGGGGATGTAAAATGCATAAATGAGGGAAAAACAGCTCAATATGTCTAAGGAGCCCAAGAGAAATGATGTAAGTTAGATGAATAATCAGTGGCCTTGAAATATACAACTGGATACAACTGAACCCAAATCTCCAGCGTGTTTAATTCTGTTTCTAAAAAGGTTCCTTTTTTTTTTTACAAGTGCAAATTATATTTTTAATCATTGTTTTTGAAACAAATACAGTATTACATTTGGGGAAATTGCAATAAATATGCCTCTTGATTGAATTTTTTAAGCATACCTTTTATATAAAATACTATCAACCAATGCTCACTATTCAAGGATTTAATATTTGTGAATTTTCCTGCTCACCAAAATTTATTGATAAATTCCAAGTCAGTACTCATAGTGCTTTTATGGTCATTTGAGAACACACATAAAGTGTTGAAGAATTTGAGTTGCCCAATGTGCCAAGCTGAGGTCAAACAATGTGGTGCTCTGCCTTCTTGTTTCAGTTTTGTATGCTACAAACAAGTGTTCTTTTTGCAGCTTAATTAGTATCACCTTTTTCACATTTTCATGCTTTTTGTTGGTAATTTCATTGTTTGAAATGGATCCCAAATGTGGTATTGAAGTGCTATCTAGTGTTTGTAAACCCAAGAAGGCTATTTTACAGAGAAAACTTGTTAAATAAGCTTTGCTCAAATATTAATTATAGTGCCATTTAGCTATGAATTTTAATGAATATATACATATGTGTATATATATGCATATACATACGTGTGTATATATATATGTATATATATATATATATATATATATATATATATATATATATATATATATAAAGGTGTCTTAATACAGAAATGAATATTACTCAGGGTTATGTATTAATCAGTTGACAAAAATGTTATGATCAGAGGCTCACAGACACGTAACCCTGCATTTTCCTTGGGAGCAAATGTTCAGTATTTGCTAATTTAGTTTTCATAACTACCTTATAGAATATATCCATCATAAGTAATGAGAATTAACTGAATAGTTTGTGTTAGTCCAATGAGGGACTAGCTGGTGACTGTGTTTGCTAACATGGCATGTAGTAGACATTCAATAGATGTTTTAGTGAATGAATGAAGCCAAAGAATTTTCACTCTACAGCTTGGTAAGGACATTAAATGGAACCTATGCTAACAGGTTATATAACAAACTACATGTAAAAAAGTGAATATAGAGCCATGGTAGCAGGAAACAGTCTGAAACTAACTTCCAGAGAAGACAGTTTCTGAATAAGTACCCATTTGGTGTCATTCCAGCAATATTGGAGAGATTTGGAGACCTATAGCCATGCAGAGCCTCAAGACAACAAACCTTTAACTCTCAGGATGGAAAACTGGCAAGGGCAGCTTTGGCCTTGCCACAGGAGAAGGGGCCAGGAGT
Organism: Marmota marmota marmota; assembly: GCF_001458135.2. Lineage (NCBI taxonomy): Eukaryota > Metazoa > Chordata > Mammalia > Rodentia > Sciuridae > Marmota > Marmota marmota. Next base: position 29,745,704 of record NW_026000016.1, on the reverse strand, counting down.
GTAGCCACAGAACAGACAGTTACTAGCAATACCTCCTAAAACCTTGTAGAAGCTATCCAGCCCTGACATGGGGTCAGAGGAGCACACCAACTATAAAGAAAATAAATGCTTTTTTCTTCTTTTTTTGTAATCATTGTGGTTGGTAAACTAATGGCTCCAGAAAGATGGCCATATCCTAAATCTCAGAACCCATGACTATGTCATATTACATGGCAAAGGGTAATTAAAGTTGCAGGTAGAATTGTTTGCCTATCAACTGACCTTAAAATTGGGAGATTATCTTGGATTGTCCTGGTGGGCCCAAGGCCATCACAAGGCCTTCCATTGATAAGGCCATCTTATGAATGGAAGCTTAAAGCAGAAGAAGGGTCAGTGTTAAGTACTGTGATGTGAGAAAGACTCCACTGTCAATTGCTGGCTTTGAAAAGGGAAATGGTCACTATCCAAGGACCATAGACAGACTCTAGAAGCTGGTAAAGGCAAGTGCTGAGAGCCATAGCCAAGTAGGAATGACGCATGGCAATTTCCTTGTCCTACCCAATGTTGCTTAGAGGGAGGACTCTCCATTGTGGAAATGGGCTTGCCTTGGACCCAGGTCATTTGCAGTGACATTGCATGAATGTTTGAGAGTTTTGGTTGAAAGGTGACCCTGCTCAGGGATTAGGGTGGATCCAGGTTTAGGGTGGATCCGGGTTTAGGGTGGATCCGGGTTTAGGGTGGATCCTGCTGGGGATAGGGCATATCCTGCTGCCTCAGGCGCCCACTCCTTGAGTTCCCGTTGAGTTCTCGCGGGATTCAGAGAGTATTTGGTACGCAGAGCCTGGTGGAGGGTGTATTTTCCCAGAACGTGCGTGTAGAGTGTGGGTGAGAGTTTGGGAATAAAGAATTGCTGTTTGAATCTACAAGGCGGTGTGGTGGCCCGGTTATTTTGTGCCCAGCCAGACTGCAGCAGGCAAGGAAATAGTATCTCCTAGAGGCTACAGAAGGAACATAGCTCTGCTGAGGCCTTCATTTTAACCCATTGAGAAATAGTTTGGGCTTCTGACTTCAAGAACTCTAAGATTATAAATGTGTTAAGCCACTATGTTTGTAGTAATTTGTTACAGTACTGATAGGAAATTATTCCTATATTCATGTGGTATTTTTAATGTCTTTAGATGATTTTATATGAGTGACCATGCATAATCTTTATAATCTCTGAATAAGACAGAGTCTGACCGTAAGAGGCCTCATGCCTAAGAGCTTATGGATAATTAAAAGTTCAGCAAGACTCAATTATAGGCCTTACTTGTGTTTGTAAAAAGATTAATTTAGTTCCTTTTTAAAGAATTCTAAAAGCTTCTGAGATCACATCCAGACATTTGGGATCTCTGAGGGACTTCCTTACAGATTTTGAATTACCTTTCTCAGGACAACCAAATAATGGAGAGCGTGGGAATCCAAGCTTTTGCACAGTAGTTCACTGTCTATGTCTTTGAGCTGGCACCATAGTAGAAGCTGTTTGATAGGTGTGATAGGCAGAGTTTTGACCCCCATGACCTTCATCAGTTAAGTGATGAAGAAAGGTCATTCATTCATGACCTTTCTCAGTTAAGCTCATGAGCATGTTAGGTTGTGTGGCAATAGGAACTTTGCAGTTGTAATGAGAACACTAATCAGGGACCTTACAATTGGGAGATTCTCCTAGATTACCCTGGCAGTCCACTATAATTATGTCAGCCCTTAGAAACAGAATTTTTTCCCTTTGAAAGCAGAAGAGATGAATCAGAAAGAGATGTCAGAGATATCTGAAGCTCAAGAATGACCCAACACTGTTGTTGGTTTGAAAATGAATAGGTGCATGTGGATGCTATGAGAAGAAAATGAATTCTACCAGCAATTAGTGAGCTTGGAAAAGGTCACAGGCCCCAGGTGAGACCTTGACCTTAATAAGTATAAATATGTGTTATTTTAAGCTGTTCAATTGTGGTCATTTGTTAGAGCAGAAATACGAAACTAATACAATAGGCATAAGAGAGAGAGAAACTGATGCCATTCACAAAAGCAATTTGCTTATGTGTTCTAGTAGGGAACCAGGAAGGCTTCTGGAGTAGAGACAGAATTAAATGTGGGTTTCAAAGGGTAGGTTTCTAGTTTTAAATTAGGCATATGGCAGGATCGGGGAAGAGAACTATGGAATAAAGGCAGGGGATGGAGAGCTTAGGGTCTATTTGGGGAATAGAAAATGATCTGAACATACTCAAGGTCATGTTTTCCTATCTATTCTGGAGGATCATTTTGGTCCAGGATCATCTTCTCAAGGGAGAGGATCCAGAATGGAAATTCTAACCAGAGTGTCAATCAAGTCTTATTCTGAGACCTCCAATTGAGATTGGGGAAGATAAATTCCAATTTATATGAACTCAATATCAGGGTAAATTTTCTCTCCCATATAGGTCTTGGTACTGGGACAAATTTTCTCAGTTGACCTCAGTCCTAAGTTTGGGTGATGGGGGTGGGGTCAGCAATGATAGATGCTAGAACTCTGGATGCCAATATCTCATCTAATATTTCATTTAAGTGAATGATATTCATCCCATCTATTCATTTTTACTAGTTTTGTTATCTTGAGAAGCACACTGGGAATAAAACTAATAAAATGAATATTTTCTACTTGTGCAGAATCACAAATTAGTGGCTTTGGACCTGTGAGTGAGTGGCAATTTGTAAGCCTAAATAGAGTAGATAATTTTAATGACACAGGTCAATGCTAAGCAGTGAAAATGATGACTCAGTAGGTGACTAGTCAACTGTAGTGACTAGAACAGAAACTTCCTGATCAAGATGATGGGTGACTAACTCCTACAGAAGCTTGTTCCATCAGAGGGCAAGACAACATGCATCTGAGACGTCTCTTCTACATCCTTCCTCTGCGGTCACATAGGTACCTGATAAATGTCTTCAGATTATGGTGAGGATAAGACAATAATGGTTTCTAATTAGAAGCCACATCCAGCAAGGAGCTGAAGGTCCTTTGGCAAGTTCAGTCTTCAAAAACACATATCTAACCTTCGTTCACCTGCCTGCGCTCAAATAACATATTCCTATGCAACACCAGGACAGCTTTTCAAGAATCTTCTCTTTTGTATGGAAGATAGAATCAAATGGAGACTCTCAAAGAGTAGGATTACAGTGTAGAGACTGGGTAACAGGGATGATTATGGAGAGAACTTCCTAGCAGAGGTGGAGAGAGGGAAGCTTAGAGCACATTTGGGGACCAGCAAATGTCCTCAGAGAATGACATCTGTCCATTTAGAAAAGATTGACAGCTTTCAACAAAATACCTTTTAATGGTGTTATCCTGATTTTTTTCCTTAGTGAAACTCAAGAAGGCAGTAAAACCAGCACCATCTACAAAGTTAGGAGACAGGGGTTTGAGTTTTAATTTCCTTGTCAACAAACTGGGTATCTACCTCAACTAGGACATGTGAGGATTCAAGGAGACAATATTTGTAACATGCTTGCAACGTGCTCACAAATATTCCTGGGGACTGTGTTTCTGTATTTTGATTGCTGCTGTCTTGGAGAGCCATGGAGGATGCCCGGGACAGGCATGCTGTCATGGAAAATAGTGTAGGTTTTCTCTGATTGAGGAGAAGCTTGTTGCCAGGAAAATTCTGCCAAATGACTAGCAACCTGAAAATGTGACCACTTTGTGGACATTATTTCACTTGTGTCTACTCCAAGGGAAGTTTCTTTCTCTGAGAATGAAAGCCAGGCTGTCACCTTCGCTCAGGCAGCCTGTGCTCTCTGTCATGTCCGTCACACATATGGTGCCTGGCAGGGTGCGCCTCTACTCCAAGGCCCTTTCTGGAGAGCATCTGCTAACCCTGCCAGCCTGATGCCTCCAACCTCAGCACCACCTTTTCCCAGGTTTCTTGCTGAATCAACCAATTAGCTCAAATCATCTCTGACTGCTTTGAACTATGTCTTGTTAAAACATGGGTGGATGAGGACCTGGTGAAGTCCAAAAGTCACTCTAAGAACAAAGCCTCCTAATACACTCTGATGCCAGTATCTCCTCTCTCTTGTGTTTATTGTATTTAGCAGTCTTAGTGCTTAAACTTGCAATGTGACTTCTAGAAGAATCCCACCAGAGATTCTGAACAATGCCTTCACTGAAGCATTCCTCATGATATTTCCTCCAGGATCTTTCCACAATCTAAAAGCTAAACTGCAGTTTATTTTGAAAAAAAAAAAGAAAGAAAAAGAACTGCTTAAGAGATCAATGATATATTATTTCACAATTTATCTTTCCTTTAACAGCTGCACTTCAGTTCATGGTATCCTGTGACAGTCTCAATATCTGTACCCTGGAGTCAAATAATCATGCTAAAGTTTAAACATCTGTGTGTCCAATTGCTGATAAGACTGAACTCTGTCCAGGAACATAGGATTCCTTGCACTTTCCCAAGGAAGGTTTCCATAGGAGTACACAGCACTTTCGCAAGCCTGGTGGAGGGGGACAACAGAGATGCCCTGTCACCTTTGGAAACTATCTAATGACATGGCATTTTGTTTTCTTTGACATTGTCATGCCCTGGTTCCAAATATTTGTTTTGGTTTCTAATATTGTATTGATGATAGCATAAAAGCAAACTAGGAACTTGATATAAAGGGAAGTTCATAAAATAAGTTTTATATGATATACAAAGACTTTCATAAGCTCCAAAATGGTCCTTTGCAGATCACTCATTTATTTATTATAAGTGAAATGGTTCCATTCAGAGATTCCTTTTATTACCACTGATGTTTATCCTTCAACCTGAGAGCTATTATGATTTCTCTTCTACAGGATGTACCAAACACATCCATTAGTCAATTCCTCATGCAAACTCCTGAAACTTTTGCAAGTGAAAAGCTTCAGCCAAAATCATGACGAACATCTAAATTTTAAAGGTGATAACTCTCTTATTTGAAAATTGCTGTGATATCATAGTTGACATCATGAAAATGATGATGAGGAAGAAATATACAGACATCATATTTTTTTTCTATATTTAAAGTATTTCTTCTGACTAAATGGATTATTTTAGGTTTGCACATTCAGTGTAATTAGTGCATATGGTCCAGCTGTGAAGAAATAGCTGAGGACTCCTAACTTATTATTAATTAGGCTCATTAAAATGCAAGTAAGAGAACGTTGCCTAGGTAAACAATACCTTATGTCAAAAAGTCATTACTTGACAAGAGCTAGTCTTCCTAACTAAAGTCATTACTGATATTTTGTGGAGGCTATTTTTTTTTAAGGCTCCATGGGTGCCAGTTAACTACTTTTGACTGACATCAAGGACAGACATGCAGAGCTGGAAGGAGCCAGTGGTACAGCACAGCAATTCTTTTCACATCATTTCAAAATACGTCTGGGGGAGGTTAAAGGTTGACAGCCCAATGACAGGCCTTCTTCAACTGCCGTGGTGTCACAGCAGGAGCATGTCAGGAAAATTTCCTCGGCCCCTCTGAATTTCTTACATGTTCACATTTCTTTTCCTGTCTCACAAGTAGGGAGGGATTGGCAGCTTTGTGACAAACACCTGGGAAAGAAAAATGTGCATTATCCCTGTTAGGAACCAGGGGGGTGTTGAGGTGAAAGACACCTGAGATCAAGTAGGAAGTCTCTCCTGATACTTTGCCAGATTGGAGAGGAAAGAAGGCTACACTAGTTTAGAGGGGCATCATACACTGGCCCTGTCTCCTGTAATTTTTGCACTTTTTCCAAGGAAATATATACCTTGGTTGTTGGTTTCCATTCCTTGGAAATTCAGCTCCATAGCCTGGTAACTCAGGAGTTTGCTCAGCTAGCTTAGAAGCAGCCTTATGAGGTTGCTGAGAGTATGAGGCCATAGGATCCACAAGCAAGAATAGCAGGATGAACTCTGACCTTCCATACCTGGGCCTCTAAGAGTGTCAGGCTTCATGGTCAGACACTGGAATCTGGATCTTTGAAATTCTCAGGGATTATTCCCCAGACATAGTCTTCTCTCTTGGGTTCTTTGTTTGGGAGTCACAGAAACAGCAGCATACTTGCCAGCTGATTCTAGAGTTTCAGAAATGTTTTCCTGTCTTTAAAAGTCTATGCACGCTGACATATAAATCACTGCAAGGATGCAGGCTCTGGTCTAAATGGATCAAAAGAAGCTATTGACAGATGCTGAAATGAGTGTCTACCTTTAACACTGGGTCAATTGATAAGTGTCTGACCTAGACTTTTGACTGACATGAAGAGCTGTCAGGAAGAAATCTTCTCTTCCAGTGATGACAATGAGGCAGGAGGACAGGAGAGAGAGGAAAGAGAAACCCAGGGAAGGATCTCAATCCCTGGTGGACAAGTGGTGTCCTCTCAGACACACCCCAGGCAACTGCAAATTTGATAATGATGTTCAGCACCTGTGCTGGATAAAGGATGAGAGGAATACAATTAAATACGAGAATTCCACGAGTATGGTTTGGAAAAAAAGCTGAAGTTTGTCTTAGCCAATACAACATGGTCACTAATATTATTTGTAATCCTCTCTTCAAAATGAATGTAGGAAAAACACTAAATTAAAGCATAATTTTCCCATGCTACCACATAAGAAAATTTGTAGCCTTGAATACAAATATATACTAGACTGTTAGAAAGGCCCCTGAGCACAAGAATTTTTGCTATCCTTGTTTTAGCATTTATCATTTCCTCCAAGGGGAGTATGGTAGGCTATATCTTATTTTCTTGCAATATCATTTATTCTATGTTTTAATCCAAATAATGTCTGAAAAATTATTTCATTTAGATACCTTCACATGTCAATAAGCTGTAATAATATATTCTAACAGAATTCATCAGATTCAAAATCATGATGCCACCCAAATCCAATATTGTCTATTACTTAATGGCTGCTACCATTGCTCCACAGAGAGGCTTTCTCCCCAGCCAGACAGTGATTTTTTTTTTTAATTTATTTATATGTGGTGCTGAGGATCTAACCTAGGGCCCCACACATGCTAGGCCAGCGCTCTACCACTGAGCAGCAATCCCAGCCCTGGGTTTCTTCTTCTTCTTTTTTTAAAAAAAAATATTTATTTTTTAGTTATCGGCGGACACAACATCTTTGTTTGTATGTGGTGCTGAGGATCCAACCCGGGCCGCACGCATGCCAGGCGAGCACGCTACCGCTTGAGCCACATTCCCAGCCCCCAGCCAGACACTGTTGTAACTGACTTTCACACTGACTTCCAGTTGCTATTGTCATCATTATTTGATAGATGAGGAAAGTGAGGCTCAGAGAGGTTAAGTAAGCAGCCTAAGGATATTAGTTATGCTTGCTTTTTTAATATAAAATATTAAATAATATATATAAAAGAACAAGGTTGACACTGTTCCCAAGAAACCTACTGTCCCCACATCATACTGTGAGCAATAGCACAGATGAACCTTGAGACAGGACCAGAGAGAGGAGGACCAGGTGGTGGGGTCCTGCTTCTTTCTACACATGCAGATCCTCAGTCCTTTGTTATCCTTTTCTAAAACTAACATTCTAGGAAAGAAAGACTGAAATCATACTATGCAGGAGCATAAAGACTAGATGTGACAATTTCCAGGCTTGAAGAGGACAGGAGTTTGTGGAGTCCCCACACCAAGCTTAGGTGACTGGAAGAAGCCTGAGTTGAACACCTCATATTGCTCCTTCTCCACCTCATTATGCTCTCTCCTCTGCAGGTTTATTTATTTATTTAGACAATATAGTAGAAACTATATCAGTAGGCTCCAGTGTCTCTGGTATCCATCTAGTTTCCTTTAACCATGGTGTTTAAATCCTAACACAAAAGGAGGAAGGAGGAAATGAGGCTACAGTATGAATCTTCCTGGTTCCCCAAGAGTCATCTCTATAGAAGGCCATGGCTCTTCTCAAGGAGGAGCTAGAGATATGGCAAGATTCCAGGAATTTCTCCTTCCCTTCATTCATTTGAGCCTAAGAGTAGTGACTGTTCTACTACAGCTGAGAGTACCCCCTAAGAGTCCCAAAACCCATTCACATCTTTGTGATTAATTTCTGATATCATTCCCTCTTGAGTATCCTTACTTGGATATACCTATTGGGACCCTGATTGTACAAGGTTATGATACATATATCTACTCCCTATATACCCAAGAAATCTATATCTACTTGGAAACTTGACAGGTCTACAATACAGAGTGGGTCTGAAGGCAAGAAGAGTCAAGCACATCAATTTATTAGAGCAGCAGTCAGCTGAAGTCCACATGCCCCTACTGTCCTCATGTCCCTACAGTCAGAGTACAAAGCATAATCCTTATTTAGTGCCCATTGGTACTTTACAAATATTATCTAATGTAAGTTTCACAATACTATCCTAAATGACTTAGTCATTTTGTATTGCTATACCACAATACCTGATGCTGGGTAATGTGTAAATAAAAGAAATCACAGTTCTGGAGATTCATGAGTATGGTATAGCCATCTTCTGGGCTCTGGTGAGGGCCTCCTGGCAGATGGCATTCTAGTGGAAAGAGTGCAGGCAAAGGAGATCACATAGCAAGACAGGAGGCAAGAGAAATAGTAGGAACCAAGCTTACTCTTTGTAACAACTAGCTTTCACGGGAACTAACCCACCACCTCAACACCACCACACTGGGGACCAAACTTTCAGCACATGAATCTTTGGAAGACACACTCAAAACATATCCAAACCAGAGCAATCAGCTTTATTTTCATCCCCTTATCAACAAGGAAGCTGAGCCAAGGTTAGTAGCTTTCCAGAGGTCCCGTAGTAAACTGCAAAACTTGAAAGTGGCTGGTAGCAATGGTGCTTTATTTTCTGGCTAAACGTGGCAATTGGTGAAGGAGACAGAGGCAGACATGACATTCTAAAGGCATATTTTGCTTTTGGTTTCTCAAGACATAAAGAGTGTTAAAATGTTCTGTTCCACTTAAGTCCATGAAAACACCAAAATGAGCTGTCCCAGGGAGACTTGCATATGCAATTGCTTATGGAACATCTCCACTTGGATATCTAAGGATGTCATGCACTGAATATGCTCCCAAAGAAACTCTTTATCCTATCCCATGCAGTCACTCCCTTTCACTAAATGGCAGCTCTGTCTTACCAGTTGCTTAAGCTAAAAATCTCTTATCATCTCCCATCCTTCTCTTTCTCTGACACTTCTCATTCATCTTGTCTGGAAACCCTGTTGGTCATCAATTGTGGGTTAAATAGTGTCCTCTCTAAAACTCATGTCTACTTAGACCCTCAGAATATGGCCTCATTTAGAAAAGGGTCTTTGTAAGTAAAATTAAGATAGAGATAATATCGTATTAGATTAGGTGTACTCTAAATCCAATGAGTGATGTCCCCATGAGAAGGGGAGAGGAAACAGACCACATGCATATGAGGCACAGATTGGAGTCACACAGCCACAAGTCCAGAAATGCCAAGAATAGACAGCAGCTATTGGAAGTTAGGAGAGATACACAGGACTTGGGGCAGTTTCTCAGAGTTTCTAAAAGGAACCATTCATGTTGACACTTTGATTTGGTACCTCTAACCTCCTGGTCCATGAGAGAATAAATTTGTTTTAATCCATGAAGTTTGTGATAATGGGTCATGATAGTCCTGGGATACTAACACACCGTTCCACAGCTACCACTTGCTACCTCCACCTCTTTGCCCCTAAGAGATACCATGTTCCTGGATTATTGAAGTGGTATCCTAATGGGTTTCCCTGATCTACATTTATTCTCATCTGACCAAACAGATCAATATTCAAAAATATAAGTTATACCACATGATTTTTATGATCAAAACACTACACTGATTCCCCAGTCTGCACAGAATAAAAGCCAAAGTCCTTACCATAGTGGGAGGGGCCTTCTGCCATCTGCCCACTCTCTTTGCTTTCTTCTCTCTGTACATTTCCCCTTTTTTGTTCTGTAAGCAAACCAAGTGCTCAGTTCCCTTTCTCTAACATGTTAGGCTTGAGCCTGCCTTCCAGCCTCTGCACTGGCTCCCTTTGCCTGGATGACACTATCTCCTAAAACCCTCTGGCTCACTGCTTCACTTTCTTCAAGGTCACCTTCTCAATGAGCTTGCTCTAGCATCCTGTTATAACTAACTCTCCCCTCCCCCTGCACACATTTCACACTTACTCTCTTATTCTTCTTTGCTTGTTTTCCATGTCAGTCATTATCTTCTTTTTTAATATTTATTTTTTAGTTGTAGTTGGAAACAATACATTTATTTTATTTATTTTATGTTGTGCTGAGGATCGAATCCAGGGCCTGGAGTGTACTAGGCGAGAGCTCTACCACTGAGCCACATCCCCACCCCCAGTCATTATCTTCTAATGTACTAGAAAATTGAATTACTTATTGTGTATAATGACCATTTTCTGCACCCTACTTATACAGTAGAATGTAAGTTCCATACTGAAGATCTTATTTTGATCATTGATATATTGCATGTGCTTAGTAGGCTGCTCAGAGCATAGAAAATAATTAAAAATATTCGGTAAGTGAAAGAGTGAATGAAAGAAGATGAGAAGTAGGAGAGAGATCAGAGAGATGTCAGTGGATAGATTATATAGAGACTTTTGAATTCTGGGAGAGAATTTTAAAATTTAGTTTAAGAAGTATTTAGTTAGTAAGTTAGTATTTAAATACTAACCCCTATGAAGTATTTACTTCTTTATCTAACTGAAGGTCCAATTTCTTCTGTCTCTGAAGAAAACTGTTTGAAGAATTCTGTGAACATGTTGACAACGTCAGTGTCTTGGGAAAAAAACAAAACAAAAAAACACCTCTTGCATGAACTTGCCTTAGAATAGGACCAAGTCTTCCTATATTTACCTCAGAGATGATAACTAGTAAGCTTTAAAATATGCAAAAGAGATGACAAATTGAAGGAACATTAATGCAACCAGAAACCAAATTCCCATAACAAACAAAAAGAGTATTACTTTATTTGTTACCTAGAGTTCCAGTGATAGTTGATAGAAAAAGCCAGTAAACTTCCGCCCCTCACTGACATTTAGCAGGAATGTCTGGCTTTCTGGCCTGTGCACCTCAGCAAATGTCGGCATTTTAGGACAATTCTCTCTATGACCCAAGAAGTGTTCAGTCATTGAGAATTGCTTCAGCCTTGGCAGGTGTCTTTTTCTGTTTGTTCAAAAACTGTTTTAGCCTTTATCCCAAAGGGGGCAAAATTTATTTTTTAAAAGCCTCATCTAACTTTCCTCTGAGCTAAAAGGCATGTCTCTAGTAAAATTTGTAGCATTTTTCCCCTTCTGTTTTAGTGCTGCAAATTGGTTATCAAAATGCTTCCCTGACCTTCCCCTTCCCTCTCCATCACACACTGACACATCTAGCCTAAATTTGTGTCTTGCATCACCTCAGGAAACTCATGGCTAATTTCATTATTTGGGAGAGAAAAATGCAAATGAAGCCAGACAGCTGGTGCTCTCCTTGAGGCTGAGAGTGATGGAGGGGCCGAGGCCCACCTCATCAGAGGCCCTCACACCCTCCTGCTCAGACAGGCCCTGGTGGGTAGAGAGCAGGGAGGCTGATGGAGCAGCAGGAACAGATGGCTAGGAGGAGAAAAAGATGGAGGAGCCCAACTCATGGGAGAAGCTGGGGAAAGGTGGAGTGTCAGCTGCTGGGCAGTCAGATGCGGCCTGCAGGACAGGGATGGGCACACACAATCCTTAAGCCCTGTCACTCCCTTCAGGGCAGTGGGGCCCGGCATCCATTTTATGCCATTGTTATCAGCCATTGGTGATTCCTCTGCTCCGGCCCACGTGGTCAGGCTTGAATTTCATCTTCCATTTCTGTATACTCAACATTTCCATTTCTCAAAAAAAAAAAAGGAGAAATGGCTAGGGAGAGAGAGAGAGAGATGATAAAGGAAAGGGAGCAATCTCAGTCTCGAAACTCAAGTGTGCAAGACATCTAACTTTGTTTTTCTATGATTGAACTTAATTTTATTTTCTGGTCACCTTTAATGGAGCCATGGAAACTTTATTCCATTGAGTATCCTCCCTCCATCTGGAATTCATTGAGAAACCAGGAGACTTAGGAGTCCCAAGGGCGGGGTTTTAAGTCCTTGGGTCAGCTGTCCATATTGCTCGCTGCCGGGGAATCATCCATCATGCCCTTTAGCCCTTTTTTGTTGGTCTATATGAATAGAGGGCTTCCCTAACTGCTCCATGTACTCATCTTACTTCTTGTCCCTCTAGTACACATAGATCAGCCAAGTGCCCTAGGCTGTGCCAGGCTGGAGATGCTTTGTGAGATACCTCAGACTTCACCCAGCCTTTGGACATTCAGGTTCATAGGGATTATCCTATTCCCTCCTCCCTCCTCAAGGGCACTCTTCACTCCTCCTTTAGGTCACCTCAGGGGGGGTCTTCCTCTAGTTTGGGGTAATTACCTTGTCTCTGCTCATTCTGCATCCTCCAAAGATCTCAGCCAAAACCTGGGTCCAAGGAAAAAGCAGGTAAAACAAACAAAAGCAGATGTTTACTTACTTAACTTACAGACAAGAAGAAAATCAAAGATATTTACTTTCCATACAGAAAAGAAGAAATGGGGACATGGAGAATGGGGGTCTTCAGCCAAATCTAGATGGAGTGGATCTGGGGTTTGGGTCTCCTTGAGATATTTTTTTAACTCATAGGGTGTTTGGGTTTGGTCAAGGTCATCCTGTCCACCCATGAACTGGACCTTAAGCTGTCTCACAGTCCCTCAGGCCTCCTGGGGGATTTAAGTGACATTCTGGTTTGAGGAGCAAAAGTAGGACTCACATGGTCTAATTCACACCAGGATGGAGACTTAAAATCCTGGAAATATTGAATTCTGCCTGAACCTCAGGGGACAACATTGTTGAGAAGGTGGGGGCAGGGGAAAGGAGGTGCTAGTCACATAGATTTAATCACAGTGGGGTCAAATCATCACACTGATTACAGAAAGCCTGGAGAGGGCTGCTAGAGACTTGTAATCATCCCTTTCATTTGCACTAGGCCTTTTACATTTTATAACAATTTTGCTTTGATTATCTTGCCTTGTACTCAAGAATACCTTTGTGAAATAGGGTTTCTTTAAAGCAAGGAACTAGGCAGTAATGAAAGTAAGGATCGGTGTCCTTACTGGCTCAGATGGGTCTCCTCATTCCCCTATGCATTTCCCCCTGACTCTCTCTCTTCCTCTCTATACCAGGAGGCCCAGAAAGCTTTGTCTTCTAAGTTTGTCTGTAGCTAACCTTTGGAGGATGATCTCAGCCCATACTACAAGGTAACCAAGTGAGAAAATTCTTCTGGATTCTGAATACCTGATCCATGAAACTCAAATACTACTGTGACTGTGTGAAGTCCTGAACTGACCTTAGTTCCTGCCATCTACAGGATGTGCTTTGAATGTTGCTAGCCTTTCAGGTGCTGTCTGGACTATTAGGCATTACTATTCTGTCTTTTATGGGGACAATGACAGATTATCTCACTGCTCTCATTCCTTTGGTGCATATGCAAAGTCTAAGAGCTCACTGACGGTCTTTATATACATATTGAAGTGTTCCCCAGGTTATCTCCCTTCAGAACATCAAAGACACTGATCTTTGTTCATCTTCATAATAATCAATAGGAAGGGGAAACTGAAGCACAACAAATGTTTTGGCCTATAGCCATGTGAGTCCACACAGAAAAAAAGCCAGAGCTTTCAAATTCTGTTATTTTATACATCTTTTTACTTTTACACATTTTCCCACTTTTATATATGCTTTTTTTTTGCCCTATAGGTGTGTAACAAACTTCTGCATTGTTATTATTCTATTCTATTTTTTTTTTTTTTAGGTATGGACAGGGAAGCTGCAGGGGCTTTTTCCTGTACCCCGCAGCTCAAACCACACATTCTGGACACTGTTGCTGAGCTCTGTTCAATGGCTTGGCACTTCCCTTTCAAAGAACAGCAGCTGCAGTGAAGTTCTATAAACGCTGTAATAGAATTTGTTAACCACTTCCACATGATTTTTAAAGTAAATGTCACACTGCATTGTAACAGCTAGCTAACAACACGTTAGCGGGTTCTCATTCTCATTTAATTCACTTTTCCCTACTGAAGTTACAGGGATGCCTGCAAGGACCTCCATGTTCAGTGAATGACTCGGCAGCTGGGCCATTTATTTCTTCACTTCTCTCCTGCTGCCTCCCTGGGTGGTTTTTGAAGTTTAGTTATTGCTATGCTTTCTCTCACGCTGCTAGCCCAGGGAGAGTGTAACAATTGGTTTAAGGCGCAGTGAAACCTGCATGCTCAGGCCACCATAGTAAGATCTGGCTCCACTCCTGCCTATTGTTGAAGAGCCCTGGTCCCCTTTGTCTATGGCCGTGCCCAGACAGAGCTGGAAGTAGGGGCTGAGCTGCCAGCTCTCAGCTTGCTTTATCTGATAAGATTATGAAAAGAATTGTGAAGCTTCAAAATCCATGCTAAGATCCCAATTTCTACCATCTCCGAGTATGAACTTATTGGAAAATAGAGTCATTGCAGATGTAATTAGTTGAGTTCATTCTGGAGAAGGGTGTACCCTTACTCCAATATGACTGATGTCCTCATAAAAAACAGGAAATTGAACACAGACACATGCACAGGGAGAATGCCTGTCAAGACTGGAATTATGCTGCCACAAGCTAAGGGATGCTAAAAAGCTGGAAAAAATTCTTTCCTTAGAGTCTTCTGAGGAGCATGGCCTTGCCTACACCTTGACCTTAGACTTTCAGACTCCAGAACTAAGAACTAATAACTTCCAGTGGTTTGAGTGACTTAGTCTGTGGTAGTTCAATATAGCAGCCGTAGGAAATTATGACTTAATTCACATTTCCCTCATTCTTCCCACCCAAAGGAATCTCCAGGAGAGACCAAATAGCTAGAAAAGCCCCAAAGCTCTGGGATCCAGGGATGGCCATAAAGGATGAGCTTTCTGCCTCCTGGCTCTGCCCATTGCTGGAGACTCTTAAAAGAGAGAAAATCCCAGAGTTCCCCCATGAAGCTCTAGAGAGAAGGGTCTTAGAAGTCTGTGATTTTAGCTAAAGAATATCTATGCTAGGCACTAGGAGATCAACAAAATAGATTCAGACACAGAAACCAAGTTATTTCTCAAAACACAGTAATGGAGAAAATAAAGGTATGATCATGAAAACTACTATTGATTTAATTTGAAAAAATCTCTTCTTTTAATAACATATTCAATAGACATCGGTTAAGAACCTGCTATCTGCAGAGATAGCAGGTTCCAGTCAGGCACTGGAATGAAATGATGAATCAAACAGATTCTATCCCAAAGAACTGACTGTGGATTCACAACCCAACATTTATGTTTGAGGCACAGTGCTAGGGCTAAAAGGCAAACGTTAAACAAAATCAAAAGTTTGAACCTGGAGTCCTGGACTTCACTGGACCTGAAGTCTGAAAGTGAAGCAGAAGAATGGATTGATCACAGGACTGTAAACACCTGGAGGGAAGTACATGGGGTGCTGAGGGGTTCAGGGAAGGGATATATCAAAATAAAGGACTAGAACTAGCTTCCTGAAGGAACTAAATGTGAAGAAAATAAGGGAATGTTATGGTTTGAATGTGAGGCGTCCCGTAAAACCTTACATGTGAGACAATGCAAGAAGGTTCAGAAGAGAAATGATTGGGTTGTAAAAGTCTTAACCCAATAGATGAATTAATCCCCTAATAGGGATTAACTGAGTGGTAACTGAAGGCTGGTAGGGTGTAGTTAGAGGAGGTGGGCATTAGGGAGCATGGCTTTGGGGCATATATTTTGTTATATGGCAAGTGGAGTCTCTCTCTGCTTCTTGATCATCATGTGAGCTGGTTCCCTCTGCCATACTCTTCCTCCATGATGGAGCTGGCTGTATATGGACTGAGACCTCTGAAACCGTAAGCCCTTAAATAAACTTTTCCTCTTTTACAATTGCTCTGGTCGCATCTTTTAGTCACAGCAGCAAAGAAGCTGACTAAAACAGGAAATAAATTCTTCTCAGGAGCAGGTTAGGGGGCTTGTTCAGGAGTACATTGGCATTTGCTCTTCAGAGCACAGCAAGACTTGGACACAGCAGTGACAAAGGCTATGAGGCGGCAGCAGGAAGTGAAGACAGAGAGGGATACTAAAGGTGCTGGAGGATGGACTCAGGGGCAGATCTTGAAGGGCCCATGTTAAAAGCTAGCATGACACAGAAGCTCAGATAAAGTTCTAGAATCGGTTTAGCAGCATCCAGACAGCTGCAAGGAGAGGCAAAATCCGAGAAAGATGGGATTGAGTTGGACTCATGGAGTGGAGGAGAGCAGGCATCCTGGCAAAGGGAACACTTTGGCAAAGCTGGGTTTGGGAAATCACATGGTATCAAGGTGGGGTGTGACAATTCAGCTAGGCTTTGGAGCCAGATGAGCTAGATTGTGTATTAATGAACATGGTTGTACACACAGGGCATGCTCCAAAATGAACTAACCGTGTTCCTCGGGGGGATGAGCATGCACATCAGATGCAACATGGCCAGAATTTCTACATATGAACAGGAAATTGCAGTGACTACATAATATATTGTTCTTCCTAGGATACTTCTGAGCATTAAAGGAGATGAGATAATATAAACACACAAGGACTACAGGCATAAGCAGGACAGCCTTGGAAACTGGAATGTGGGGTCAATCCACAAAAAACCAAATAGATCAGATTAAACATTTCCAAGGGTGAAACCAATAAATGGGAAGACTTGAGGAACATTTATTGAGATATGATTGGCAGTAATTTTCCAAGACCACACAGCAGGGTTCGGGAAATCATTGTCTATATATATGCATATACATGTTCACTTAAAAACAGGAATGGTATACATGAAAATAGATGAACACAGTTATGACCACCACACAAAAACCATATGCTTGCTTTTTCATACAAGATTCATTTTCTCTTTTTCTTTCAGTTGATTGAAGACAGTAAAAATAATAGTTATAGGCTTTAGATTCTAAATTTACATATGGATTTTACCACCTGTTAATAAGGTGATCGTAACTAGATTATTTAATTTCTCTGAGTTTCAGTTTCCTTATCTATAAAATTTGAACTACCCATCTTGGGTATTGTGTTAAACTCCCAACTTGTCTCAATACTCTGCCTGGCAAGGTTGAGGTCATATGTATGTTTCCCTGACTAGAGATCAGGAGGCTAGTAATCCCAAAGCGAGCTGAGGAAAGGGGACTTCTGTTACTGAAAACTGAATAGTTAAATGCAGCCAGAGAGAATATAATCCCTACCTATGGACCTTTTCTTCCAGATTTCTTCTTCTAAAAAAAAATACTCACATATGGCCTTTCAAAAAATGTTTTGCCACAAAAATAGATTATCCTGCATACCATTTTTTGAGGGGGTAATGGAGATTAAACTCAGGGGAACTCGACCACTGAGCCACATCTGTAGCCCTATTTTTGTATTTTATTGGAGCCTGGGTCTCACTGAGTTGCTTAGCACCTCGCTAAATTGCTGAGGCTGGCTTTGAACTCATGATCCTCCTGCCTCCACCTCCTGAGCCGCTGGGATTACAGGCATGCACCATCATGCCCGGCCAAGCTGCGTTATTTTTAAAAATATACATAAAAGTAATATACATATATTATGGAATTTTATTCACTTTAATAGAATGTAACACTAATAACTCCTTAAAAATAGTTGCACAGTCAGGGCTGGGGTTGTGGCTTACCTAGCACACTCGAGGCTCTGGGTTCAATCCTCATCACCACATAAGAATAAATAAATAAATTAATTCAATAAAGGTATTGTGTCCAACTACAACTGAAAAATAAATATCAAAATTAAAAATGGTTGCACAGTATCCCACTGCATGATTTCATCATATTTTATTTAACTATTGTTATGGTTTGGATCTTAGGTATCCCTCAAAAGCTCCTATGTGAGAGGATGCAAGAACATTCAAAGGTGAAATGATTGAGTTATGAGAGCCAGTGAATTAATCCTCTGATGGAGATTAACTGGTAACTGAAGGCTAGTAGGGTGTAGCTGGAGGAGGTGGGCACTGGGGGCGTACATTTTGGGTACATATTTTGTACCAGGTGAGTGGAGTCTTTCTCTGCTTCCTGATCATTATGTGAGCTGCTTCTCTTTACCACACTTTTCTACCATGGTGTGCTGCCTCACGTCAAGTCCCAACAAATGGAGCCAACTGTCTTTGGATTGAAATCTCTGAAACTGTGAGTTCCCAAATAAGCTTTTGCTTCACTAATTGTTCTTGTTAGGTCTTTTAGTCATAGCAGCAAAAAAGCTGACTAAAACAACTATCATTTTATTAATTACATGAAAAAGCTGGACCTTCTAGGAAAGGGCAAAATATTGTGACTGATTAGAAGGAAGTAGGTTTCTACTCTTTATATTTGTGGCCATGGGTGTGCATGCAAATGTATGCATCCAAGTACATAAGGACATAGATGCAAGGGTGCTTACATGATCCAAGAACACCAGAAAATTTCTATGCAAGACAGAAAGGACTGATATTCATAGTCCCTTAATAGCCTTAAAATCATTTTTATCAGGGCCAGGTGAATATTTAAAACCTATGACTTAAACTTGGTGCTCATCAGAAGGTGCTGGGAAACCTATATCACATACCAAATCTCAGATAAGACAGGAGACCTAAGTTCAAGAGCTTACATTTTCAAACCATTCAGTATACAGAGGCCACATGAACAGAAATGCATGTAAGACTAGAAATTTATACAGCATGCAATAAGCGGTTAAGGGGATTTGAAGGGTTCCTGAGTAAAGGAGGGAACCACCAAGTTTAAAGTTTGAGACAAAGAAACAACAATGCCTGTTTCAAAAAATAACAAAAAAGGAGAATCTTTATAAGAAACAGTGTAAGTGAAAGATTTCTTTTCCTTTTAAAGATTGCTTTTCCCTATTTCCCAATGAATCACTGCTGTTTTTTAAAATAGAAGGCTGTCTGCTAGAGCCTAGTACCAGCTTCACAGAAGGGCCCCAGTTCTCCCGGTTGCTTCATGCACAGGAGCTTGGAGGAGTGCGCTGAGTCAGCTGTGGGTCTGCTGTGCTCAAGACCCCTCTGAGCACTCCTGGCTGGGGGACCTCGAGGCCCTCTGACCCTCTGACCCTGCAGGCAGCACAGACGCAGTGCCAGTCACCAGCCTCCCTGCCGTGAGAGCCAGCGAAAGGACCAATTAGTGCAAGCTGTGATGTGGAGATGGGTCCGCTGAGGACGAAAACCCCTCCCTGTTTTCTTGGCAGAGGCCACTGGCAGGGCCATCAGATGTCAACAGCTGTCCATCACTCCTGCCTGACTCCAGGGGGCTTCTCCAGCATCAGGCCCAGACTCCGCTTGGCTTCAACAATTGCTCACCACAGTCCACATCATCTTTGGGTCCCACAGGCTTTCCGATTCTTTACTGGGTGTGGAACACATTGTTTTTTAAACCCAAAGCAGAATTTAAAGGGAAGAATTTAAGAAAATAAAGCATGGCATTTTGCAGAATAAGAAAACGCCTTTGATATAATCAGAAGCATCTTGTTTTGAAAGCATTTGAATGAAAAAAATGCATGTTTGAGGCTTGCTAATACACCCATTCCTTATGTATCTGAAAAAAGAAATTGCCATATAGCTTTCCCTATGTGGGTGGGTGATCAAATCCTGCAAAATTGCTTGGAAATATGGAGTAAAAGAGGACATGGCAAATATTATAAAAATTGTTCTGAGGAGATCTCTTTTTGCACTGACAGGTAGAAAACCAAGTAGCTCAATAACCAATGTTCTTTTCTTTAATAAACTTTTAGTTTATTAATTCCTTTGAACTGAGAAATGGACATACAATCCAACAAATCTATTAATCCAAAATAGTTTCGTCAAGTTGGAGAATATATTATATAATTCAACAAGCAACAAACTCCTTTCCTAGTTATTACTTGATGAAACTAATAACAAACTTATGAATACATTTCAGCTTTATTGGGATGTGAGGCATTTTTAAAGCCCAAGGAACCAAAATAAGGATGGTAATGGAACAAGTCTTCTTAATTTTTTATGTAGGAAGAAAACAAAAGCTTCAAAGTGGTGGATTTAAATATTATGTTGTTCCAGGAGCCATTTGTGAACTGTGCGTGAACTAAAACGATGTTGAAGCCATTAGGCAGGAAAGCCTGGTATCAGGAACTCCCAGCAGCAATGCTGCTGGTTTCAGAAGGACTGGTTCATGTGGCTTCCTCTCCAGCTCCATCACAAGTTCAGCACAGCATTGGAGGTGGCCTGACCCACTGGAGCCAAACACCCTCTGGGAGATGGGTGTGGCTTGCCAAAATGCCAATCAACCTGCCACACCAAGAAGCAAGACTCCTCCTGCAAAAAATGTTATCCCTGCCTTTGATGTACTCCCCCTTAAACAAAGAATTGGAGCCATTTTTCAGTTGTTCAGTTATAGCTCCTATCAGGACTAAAAGATCCATCAGGTGCTCTGCTATTTATATCTAATATCTGGTCACTCCACAATAATGTTGCATATTGCAGTATTTATGGTTTTGTTATTCCTTTAAAGACAGAAGAGCACACAATAAGCAGTTAAGGGGATTTGAAGGGTTCCTGAGTAAAGGAGGGAACCACCAAGTTTAAAGTTTGAGACAAAGAAACAATAATGCCTGTTTAAAAAATGACAACCAAAAAGGAGAATCTTTATAAGAAACAGTATAAGTGAAAGATTTCTTTTCCTTTTTAAAGGTTGCTTTTCCCTATTTCCCAATGAATCACTGCTAAATAGATATGGTTCTGTCCTCTGAAAAATAACAAGGCACAATTTCTGACCCAAATGATAGGACTTTCTCTAACTCCCTAACTCATTTGAAATGATACTAACTACATAAGAAAGGACTAGTTTTGAAAGTTTGTGGTGAGTATAATTGGTGCTATTGGAGTTTAGTGATGCACAGGGTAAGCTCAGAATCCAGAAGATTATCAATTTGCTCATTTTATGGGACTGTATTTGTTGGTTTCCTCAATTCTATGGTCCCCATTTCAGGAACCCACTTTGCTTGAAATACTCCAAACTATTCTACCTTAGAAATATTAATTGAAATTTAGTACTCTCATAACACAACCTACACTACCTCTGGTTGTCTTCCTCCCTCACTTTGCTTAGTGTATGCTACTCTTGCAGAAGTTTCCATGCCTCAATAACTGTGTCTTCCCAATCTGTTTTCACTTCCTACTCACTCTAGCCAAGTTCTTACTTTCCTTCATTCAATCATTATCTCACATTTTGCCTTGCCACTCTGTGTATTGCATATTCAGAAAACTTCAATCCATAAAATATTTAATTATATGCTTCCTTATCAGCCATATAAGTGGTCAACCAATGCAGTAGATGTCATAAATGAAGATACCAATTTCTTTACTTTTTCATTCAAAAGCCTCAGTCCAGGTATCAGACAGGCATGTGATGATTCATAATTTTTTTTTCTCAATGACCCCTCCTAAGGAAAAAAAACTGCAGCTATAAACAGGGAGAAGTGTAGGAATGGAGGCAAATGAGATGTAAACATGTTCTGGAGAGGTAGGGCTAAATAACTGCTTGCATCGGCTATTTGGGAATCTAAGGCACAGGGTAAGGTCTCAATTTCTCTCTGGAATTCTAGGACACCGCAAGCCTTGCAGATGTGTCTTGCAACTAGAATGGCCTAGATACGAAGAACAGTGACAACCAAAGGGTTCTAGAGAGTAGTGAGAGGATGGACTCCTGCAGCCCTAGAATAGCAAAAATAACATTTACTATTCCCTATATTTCTACTAGCCTCATAAAAAGTTGTGAAAGTTAGCCAAGTTAGCTCGTAGAATCTGTACAGATATTTGCAACCAGAATGAAGAGAAGCTGCAAAAGAAGAAATAGCCTGGACCAGTCAGTGGAGATCAGGCATTAGTCCTCAAAAGAAGTCACATGGAAATGACATATCTGAAGAACAAATGGGGAAAGTTATACATCAGTGGAAAAACAACTTTGATCTGATGATTGAAATTTTGCCCAAATACCTCCACTGGAGGGCTGACATGGCACCATGAACCCGTTTAGTCTATGCTTAGTCTATGCTACCCCGCAGTAGAAAGACCATCAGAAAATCCTGAATTTGCCTGAATTTGGAACATGCATGTGAACTGACTGAGTTAACCTGTAATTATCAGACTAAGTTGTCTGCCCTGAAAAAGGAACAGGGGACTCAAGCTGCCTATTGCATGTAATTAAAAAACAAAAAGAAACCCACATACCAGGTCATATACAGGCTTTGGGGACTTAAATTTGTACTTACCACACTTCATAGTTCTTTGATGCACTGACCCTTCAAAACATTAATCTTCCAAATTCTCCACTTCCTAGTTTACTTCCCAGGCTACTGAGACCTGCTGAAGAAATTACACCAAATAGAGGAGTCTGGAGTGCCGAGAGGTGGGAAAGGTGGGGTTTCATGTCTCCTTTCCACTGATGGGCAGTATTTAGACAGGTGAAAAAGGAAAGGCAACAAAATAAGAATTAATAACTATGCAGGATGCTTCAGCTTTTAAAGGAAGGCATTTGCACATACAGAGTTCTACCCAGTGTTCACAACAATCTGGGAGGGAGATAGATTTCCTGTATTTTTATTTGATCACACACAGCCGATCAGCAGCAGAAGCCTAGACTTGGCATGACTTTCATGACTCTAAATCTCACATTACTCAGGATCCTCCTTTGGTGTGCAGAAATTAGCCTTTGGCGGTTGCAAAGTTTCTGTAGTTCATTTGGTAGTAGGTTGACGTTCACCTTTAGAATTCCATTTGAGCTTATTACTATTACTCCTATTTAACAAATGAGTAAACTGAGGAATACTCACTTGTTTAGGGTCATGGTACTGTTAAGACATTGAGCCCAGACTGAAAGCAGTTTTCCTGTCTCATGAATTAATGCCCTATCCATTATATTCTACTATTTTATGCCATAATAGCACATTGTTAAACGTTACATTTTTAGAGAAGCAAAATATGGTCTTTTTCGTGGGGAAAAATGGATGAATTGTTCAACTTTTTTCCTTCAATTCTTATAAATGTCATATATACAGTACAATAGGAAACAGAGCTATAGGTATCCATTTCTTTTCAACAATACCCCACTAAAATTACATACTTCAGTCTGAAAAATTGAGGAACACAAATATAATTTTGGTAAATAATGCCTAGCATGAGTGAAGTATTACTCTTTAAGTAGAAAATGTTATTATTGTTAACAAAATGAATTTCTCAATGCTAACTTTAAAATCAGTCAGTTTTTTTTTTAAAATCATTTCTCACTGGCTTCCTTCCCTTCTTTTGCTCATTTTGCTGCACTTGCAATTTGATATCTCATTCATGGCTTCATGGCTCTCCTGTCTGCAAACTCTGTTTAGTGCAAAGCTTTGCAAAAAAAAAAAAAAATCTCTTATTTGACCATGAACTTTCGATGATCTAGTTAGCGTTACTGTCAAGCTTCCCGCGGTCTTTTTGAAAAGCAGGACTTGTCCATTCTGCCCTCTGGCCAACTTCAGTGGGACTAAAGCGCTAGCAAGAGCCATCAAACTGCCTGACGGCTTGTCACCAGCGAGGCTCCATTAATTTACACACATTTTCCACTGTTTGGCATCTACCATGATAACTCTTTTCTCTTCCAAGCAGCTCCTGTTTGCATTTAACACTTGGGTTAATTTTCATCAGAGTTTAAATTTAGCCATCAGTTATTTCAGGGGAGCTGTCAGCCAACATATGGAGAGAGGGAGAAAAAAAAATCCTTCTGAATTTATAATAAAGTGGAATCTGTTGAATGTGAAACAAAAACCAACTGCAATATAGTGAGGCCCCAGTGGGGAGAGCGGGGTCAGCGAAGAATTGCAGAGTGGATTAGTTGTTCTATTCACCAGAGCCGCATCTGGGCACCTCCGGAGCTTCCTGATATATCAAAAAATGATGGAAAGACACAGTTCAATTTGTCCCCCTTTTATAAAGGATAATTAACCTGTCAGTCTTGCTACTTTAACAACTTCATTAAATTGGAGGCGAAATGGGTGCCGAGAAGTCTTGTCTTTATCCAAAAGGAACACAGGGCACTTGTGTAAATGGTGGAAGAAGAAAGAAAACACACTGGCACATACCCCGATAATGCTGTCTGCTTCCTGAAAAATGGAACATGCTTCTTCCAATTATGTAATAATCCTGCCTTTACTATGACCTGCTAAAAGTAATTTTCTTAACTTGGAAGGCAGAGGAAATAATGTCACAGCCCACCTAGGCCCAAGAAGCACACCATTTAAAAATTGAGGTTATAGGGTTTCAAATGCTGTTCGGCCAAACTATTTAAGACCTAGAGGGATGGCTACTAAAGGTGAACAGCATTTCACAAGTAATAAAAAGAAATGAAAACAGAGCTCCCTCAGTTCTCAACCTCTCCCTCCATTGCCCCCACCTTTGGTATTTCCATAACGAAACACATCTTTTCCTCTATAAAGATTCTAAACCTTAAAGTATATTTATTTGAGAGAAAAGAATACTTCAATCATTTTTAGTGTTTTGAATCCTTGATAATCATGTCTTTTCTTTCGTAAGGTGACCACATTGAATATTTTAAGCAACTGGAATAGTATTTAATTATGATTATGCCTCTTTAGAAATTCTAAATAAACACACAGGCACAATAAAAAATAATTAAAACATTTTTCAAAATTTAAAATCAAAATTATGTTATTTCCTGTTGAAACAAAAATGGTTTGATGAGCTTTGTCCTTATGTGCTATAACATTTCATTAATATAAGATAATAATTAAATAATCACAAAATAATAAAAATCACAACTAGTTCTAGTAAGGATACAATTTAACATGCTTCTCTTATCAAAGTAGTGTGATCATGTAATTTTCCAAGAAAGGAATTTTTGTATTCATTAAAAAAACATTTTGAGTAATTAAATTTTTTTGTTGATATTTTTCATGAAAAAAAATTCAATAAATATTTTAAAAGTTAATATTGGCCCTTTAAAGATTATAATCCCAAACCACAATTAATTTATGATCCTTCTAAACCATAATTTTTAAAATTTCAAATTCATTTAAAATGTTTCATTTTTGATAATTTATGATACTAGGAAGACATGAATAGAGAAACATACTTTTTCAGTACAATGGATAAAAATCTTTTAATTTTATTACAAGTGATTGTTACAAAAGAGAGTGGCAGTATTATTCACATATTTCATTTGGTGAAGAAGTTAGAGTTCATTTGTTTTTCGTTTCTTGTTTTATCTGATGTTAGATTTGGTGCAGCTCCTAGAGTAATTCAGTTACTGAAAGAGCTATTTAATTAGTATTTAAGAACTTTTTGTTCTTTTACATGCTTTTAAAAATGAAAATTGCCTAATTTCGTAAAAACAATCACTTGAAAAACAAAAAGTGACATTTTTAAAGATTAATCACATCCAGAGACTTTCAGAGCATAGTCCGTTGTATCATGTCAACTACAGGATTTTCATTTACCTCATCTAAATTAAGGATTTTATTCTTCATCAAGAAGACATTTTTTTTGTCACAGTATTTAGAAAGAGTGCTGGTCCTCAGTTGTCTCCAAAGTGACTTTTTCCTGTTCCTGAACTTGCCTGTCTTGTCTCTACAGTTAGACAATAATTAAGATGATGTGTCGTGTATTGTTCCACGTTAAACCCTGTCTGCATGCATTTGCAGAAAAGAATTAAAAGCTTGATTAGCCTTTCTCCTGCAGTATTGTAAAAACAGAATTGTGATTTAGCATGGCAACTGTTCTTGCCACCGGTGCTTTTTCAAGTTGTACATGATCTCAGAAATCGTGGTGGTAGACAAGAAACACCATGAGTGCTTTTACGCAGCAATGACATCCCACCTTTTTATATATAGCACTTGGCATGTTTGCTTGCTGTGTCTTTTACAGAAAAGACCCAAGGGCCATTGAGATTAGCAGGCTCCTCAGCCGTGTCACCCTCTCCAGCTGGTCTGGTACCAGGGGCACTGCAGACTGAAAAGTAAATGACTCTGATTCCATCTGAAGTAATGTTGGGAGACTGGAAATGTTAAGAAGGAAAGTGGCATCAGTCAGTGCTTATTGGACATTCACTATCTATAAATGAAATGGAACAGGGTCGAGGGAGAAGGTTTTGTAAGAGAAAATCCTGCTTTAGCATCCAGAGGTAGGTTTATTTTACTGTGCCTCTGAAAGCAGTGACGGAGGGACCCAAAGCTTAATTGTAGAAACCAAGTGACGCTGTGTCTCCAAATAAAATATTCCAAACCTGGAAACACCACTGCCTTATGTCAATGTTGGTTTGTGAGACAATCTGCTTTCATAGTTTGAAATGTATACATGGGACCAAATCAGATTTTGTTTTGAGAGAGGAAAATATTGTTTAATTCAACTGTGCACATCCTTCTTGTTTTTATTCTAAGAAAACAAAACACTGCTAATTTTAGAGAGGAAAGACTGAGCCAAATGCTAAAATGAGCAGCTAGTACCACTAAACAAACATGGGGAAGAAGCTCAATTTCCCATTGTAACAAAATGCTTAAATTGCCTCTGATGTAATCACTGTAATTTAGTCATTTTGTGAATGTAGGTCAGCCATTTGTTGGTAGTGATGTTTTTATTCAAAGGGCATATTTTTTTTCACTAATAACCTTCAAATTTGCAGTCAATTTATTCCAAGGAAGTATAAAAATTATCAGTGAAGCGTAAGTATAATTAGATTTCCTTATATAAAGCACAAGTAAAACTACATACAAAGAGTCATCTGAGCTTGATTTTAAGATCCAGTCCTCATCATTTGTGACTGCATTAGTAATTGAGGCCAAAGTGGTCATTGTTTAACAGAAATTACTTACGTGTTTGCAGCAACTGTGAAGAACCTGTTATCTTCATTCCATAATTTTCCATTTCCTATGTGAATGCCAGATTGTATCATAAAAGTGATCTCTACCACTACAACTTCAATAAAAAAGTAGAGATGATAATTATTGAGAGATTTAAATAAGTGTATGTTGGGTTAATTATCTGGTTATTTTAAAAATTAATTAATTTGTCTTTATGTCTATAAGGGGGATCAAAGCCACAAGGCACACAGTAACTCAGAATGCCGATTGAAGTTATCACAGAAACACCTATAGGACTCATTCCTTTGGTCAGGCTTCCTTTTCCCACATTTTAGGAGTAGAAATATTTCCAACAAGACCACCAGCTCTCAGCATGCAATACAAAGATTTTCAGAGACAATGAATGAACGACTCCTTTCCTTTTGAGAGCTGGAGGTGATAATACCTTTCAAATACTCCAGGGATCACCGAAGAGTTGAAGTTCTATGAGTAGTAAAATTGCAGGCTAACCAACTCCATCTTGCTTTTGAGCTACTTAAAATTGTTATGTTGTAATTTGCATTCTAAATGTGTCATAGATTTTGAAATACAAAGTTTTATGGTTATTAGTTTGAACAAATTTAATGTTTTACAGAGCTGAAAATAGATGGTTTTGAAATCATAATTAATTTATAGACCTTTGTAGTTTGGGTTACTTAAAAGGTAGATTGTCAGGACTGTAAGTTCACCTTGATTTCCAGGATTTCTCTTTGCTTCATTTTTTTGTGACAAATTTCCAAAATTTTATATGGCAATACCTAAAAGCCTCTCTTTCTGGTAAAAATTTTAAAATTTCAAATTCTAGGACTCATTTCTATATGTGTGTCTTAACTTGTGGTCATTTAGCCAAGCTAGTAAGTGCTATGGGATGTCCTTGTTGAGTGTTCAAGACAAATAAGCACTGTTGTCCCCTGCTAGCTAGCTGCCCAAATTCTCTGGGGGACCACCACTTATCAGGAAAGGCCAGGGGATCTTTTCTCCTTTGAGACTATATAAAGTGAAGATCACTGACTTTTTTATTCAATTGTACACTACTTCCTTTTATTCATTATCTTTCAGTATAGACTTATCTTCCAAATTATGCATTTCCAACACTTTTGTGTATATGCAATCTAATAGGCTCCTGGGTGGGCACTGAGATGTACTTTGCCATGTCATCCTCCCAATGAGGAAAGCAAGATTACTATTTTCACAAATGAAGGAAATGAGGTACAGAGTTGTTAACTAACCAGCCTTTGGTGATCTAACTATTCAATGATGAGACCCAGATTTAAAGTCAAGGGTTTTGGCTTTCATATCCCATGTTTACTTCTACCTCACATGTCCACACGTCAATTCCAGCATCATAAATGTGGAGAGTGGTGATATAAATCATGGTCTGTGTGACTCCCAGGGCTGTGTTTGCTCTGGGAACTGCCTATGCAAAGTGCAGGTCAAGATGCCCCAGTTGCTATAGTAATGCTGGCGGGTGTGGGGGGGTACATGGGAAGGCAAGGGGCTCTATCCGTCAAAGCCTTGAGTTCAGTGCCTTCTCTGAGGGATAGAGAATTCTGAGCAAAACAAGATGACCCTAAATGTCTTGCCAGTCCTGCATCCTTCACATTGTTTACTTTGCTGAAACTTTCCCACAATTAACCTTTTGATGATGAAACATATAAACTTGCTAAGCTAGCTCTGAGTCAGTCAAGTCTCACCAGGACTTGGCTACCACCTGGCTCCAGCTTTTTCTCCCTATATGTATCTGTTTGTCTTTTCTTTACCCCCCATCAACCCTGTGTGAGGCAATTAGCACCTGAACAAGCACACATATGTTTAGTAATCCACATAGAGAGCAGCAAATAAGAAAGTACTTGCTCTTACGTGTTATACGTTGTCTCCCCAAAATATGTGGAAGATATGATTCCCAGTACCTATTCATGTGTCCTAATTTGGACATAGAGTCCTGTGGATGTAGTCAAGTTAACATGTTGTCATTAAAGTGGGCTTTCTTGAAAACCATGAAGACAGTAGATTTTAAGTGTACTCACCATAAAAAAATAAGTATGTGAGGTCGTGTGTGTTTAATTAGCTTAATTTAGTCATTGCATAATGTATAAATATTTTGAAACATCATTGTACATGATAAATACACAAACTTTTATTTATCAATTATAAAATTAAAAAGAAAATGATACTGAAAGAGAAAAAGAATAGCATATAATTAAAAAAAGAAATAAAACTTACTGAGCAGATGTGAGGACTATGTACCAAGTACACGGAGACTGAGCTCTTCCCTTTGTGTGGCAAAAGCCACTCCTCTTTTAATGATTTTATGCAGTGGGCTCCTGAACAAAATTTCATTTGAAAACAACATCATGCTGGTTAAAAGAAATACCATTGCTTTGATGTTGATTCCTGACATGATCTTTCAAATCTGCATACCCAGCAGTGTAATAGGCAACATATAAATTAAGTAGATAGATAAATCCATTCAGTTAGTATGTTTTTTAAAAATCATATGATTTCACAGTATCCCTCAAAATTACTAGATGAATGTCTGAGTATTTCTAAATCCACACTTAGGAACCAGTGATTCTTCTGATCATAACTTTTTTTTCTATATTCAAACCTTTCAAAATAATTAGTTTGCTAGTATCTCAATTCTCTCATTTGAAAAATGCCAGGACTCCCCTGCACTGAGAACCATCTTTTTATTATTATTATTATTATTTTTTGTACTGGGGATTGAACTGAAAAATGCTTACCCACTGAATTACATTCAGCCTGTTCTTATTGTTTTATTTTGAGATAGGGACTCACTAAGTTGCTTACGGCCTCACTAAATTGCTGAGGCTGGTCTTGATTTTGAGATCCTTCTGTCTTAGCCTCCAGAGCCACTAGGAATATAGATGTGCACCACCATGCCTGGTTTCTTCTGCTCTTTTTGGTAATCCTTTTTTAAAAAATGCTTTCCAATAATTAGTTTTCATTTTTCCAGTTTTGTAGCAATATTTGTATCTTGTAAAGCCAAGTCTAGTTTCTGATAGGTAATGCCAATTCTGACTGGTAGGTTATCTTCACTTAAGCTGTAAGACCATGTAATAACACTCATTAAAACTAGGGCCTCTGGTGCTGTGGCCAGTTCTTGAAAAGTCAGGCTCCTGGCCAGTCTCAGGCATGGTGGTGCACACCTGTATTCCCAGTGGCTCCGGAGGCTAAGACAGAGGGATCTCAAAATCAAGACCAGCCTCAGCAATTTAATGAAGACTTAAGCAACTTAGTGAGTCCCTATCTCAAAATAAAAAGTTTGAGTACCAACAGCTGTGCTGTGCTATGTTGAGTTGCATATGATGCAGGGTAAATACAGTTCAGTTTCCATGTGTATACCTCCCTATTTAAGGACAGGTGCTCTCAGGTTCCAATTTACTTTGCACCCTCCTTTCTTACCACTTCAAAACATTGCCCATTAGCCTCAAGTGCATATGCCCTCACCCCATGCTCAACTACCACTCCATTCCACTCCCATTATTCCTACTTTTGTGTATTTGTTCAGGCTAAGCCTTGTCCAAAGATAGACTACAACCATTTTCACCTTTAAAAAAAAAAAAAAAACAACCCCAAATTCCTCAAAGTTAACTCAAGCCTCTTTCTCTCCCTTTTCTTCTCTAAAGAAACCAGATGGCCGAGTCCATGACGGCACAAGATGGGGGACACCATTCTGACTGACCCCACTTGCTGAGAGCCATAGCCAAGTAGGAATGACGCATGGCAATTTCCTTGTCAGCCTACCCAATGTTGCTTAGAGGGAGGACTCTCCATTGTGGAAATGGGCTTGCCTTGGACCCAGGTCATTTTCAGTGACATTGCAAGAATGTTTGAGAGTTTTGGTTGAAAGGTGACCCTGCTCCGGGTTTAGGGTGGATCCTGCTGGGAATAGGGTGGCTCCAGGCTTAGGGTGGGAATAGGGCGTATCCTGCTGCCTCAGGCGCCCACTCCTTGAGTTCCCGTTGAGTTCTCCCGGGATTCAGAGGGAATTTGGTACGCAGAGCCCGGTGGAGTGTGTGAATTTTCCCAGAACGTGTGTGTAGAGTGCCGGTGAGAGTTCGGGAATAAAGAATTGCTGTTTGAATCTACAAGGCGGTGTGGTGGCCCGGTTATTTTGTGCCCAGCCAGACTGCAGCACCCACTCACTGTTCCTTTATCCCGAGTTAGAATGTCCTCAGTGGCAAATGGTGTACTCCTTGACTGTATTACAGTTTCTTGGTTGTTTCTCACAATTTCAGGTAGGTCTATCTTCTTTCCCCCAATTATGATAGACCACTTGAGGGCATGAAACAAACCATTTACTTCATTTGGGTTCTTCAGAGAATTAATATTGCTGATCATGCTCAAGTAGGCAATTAATGTCTAGAGAAGAAACTTGGATTAAATTAACTGAATTCTAAAGCATTCACAAACACAGAAAACCCACTTACACTAGTATTTCTG
This sequence comes from Marmota marmota marmota, assembly GCF_001458135.2. NCBI lineage: Eukaryota > Metazoa > Chordata > Mammalia > Rodentia > Sciuridae > Marmota > Marmota marmota. The sequence goes on along the minus strand of NW_026000016.1, from coordinate 29,714,228 downwards.
CTTTGACCGCAGAAGTAAGAGTGATGGTAAAGTCGATTTCAGTGGATATTCTTGACAGGATAATCAAGATGACATTGATGGCAGTATCAGGAATGTACGGGCTCTTAGGCTTCAAATTCAGGCCACTCCTTCAGACTGGTGGTTGGTAATAAATCATTCACCTTTGACACAAACCATTTAGCAGAAGAGTTTCAACCTGGAAGCAAGGAAGATCTTTAAGTTTGAAATCAGGGCCTTGTCACAAACTTTCTTCAATTCTAGGCAATATGCAGGTATTTAATACAAGCTTGTTAAAAACAAATTTTAAGACTAGAGCCACCACCAATGACAATTACCTACAGCACGTGATATTTCAGTAAGCCATATATTCTCATTTTTTCCCTTATATTTTTGTATTCAGATAAAAAGAAGATAATAGATACTTAAATCTCCTTAAAACAACTCCCGAAATATGATGCTGAGAGCTACTGCAATTGTCTTCAATGTCCTAATCTGGATTCATGTGTTCCATTTAGAAAAATATTAAAACATAGCCACTCGAACATAAAACAGTATACCAGTATACTCTTCTCTGAACATTTCACAGCCACAGAGAGGAGCAATAGTTGGCATTTATGCTGCTCTCTGAAATACCAGTCTCTTCACTAGTCCCTTTATTGACAAACTGGTGAAAAAGTGACATCTCCCTAATTTAGAACCTGAAAGGTATTTGTGTCATTCACAGTGTTGAATCCATGTGTTCCATGTGTTTGGGTTGGGGGTGTCCGCTGACTCAATCCAAATAAATTGTTAATTTCTTATGATCTTTAAAAAAAAATGTCCTCTTCTCGATGTTCCACATTTCCTTTTCACCAACTTTGTCTTTCCTTATTATTTTCCAATTTGGAATAGAAAATCCTACATATTTAGAGAGCAGCTGCTGCACATGTCTTATTCATTGCATGCCACCGTTCTGTTTCTCCAGCAGTCTGACTGCAAATTTCAGTGATCACATAGGTAATGGGGCATTTGGGATTTCTGGAATAAAACTAGCTGTGTCCCAATAACACTTACCCCAGGATCCCCTCAGCATTCAGATATTGTTTTCAGTTTGCTCTTATCCATATGGTTTTAGCTGGAGCACCTTCATGTATTTCATGTGTTCATCCTGACCTTGCCTGAGGGACTCCCCCTTGTCCTCAAAGGCCAGGAGAATGTATTCTTTATCCCAGCAAATCTGTGAGAAGCTGACAGTGCTTCTGCACATATTAGGGGCAGAGTTAACAGAGGAAAGTTGACTGCCTATTATCTCATTTTTAACGTGGTCCAGGAAAGCAATCACCTGCATGTGCATGTGCTTAATGTGTGCACGCCCTCTCTCTCTCTCTCTTTCTCTCTCTCTCTCTCTCTCTCTCTCTCTCTCTCTCTCACAAACACACACACAAAAACTTACTCTGGTAAGTTTACACATACTTGGAATCCAAGAAATCTTTCACCAGCTTCGTTGACATAGTAAGCCTTCTTAAACTTATACAGGCGAGTAGCTCTTTGCTAGGGTGGGGGACAGGGAAAGACAGTAGCCCCTCTTTCTAATACAGAGGAGCCAAGGAAATGCACCTGTAGTGGAGAATGAATATTCTAATGCTTCCGAACCTTTTGGTGAAGGTGAAGGGGGCTTGTTGAAAACATTGCTGTGAGCAGATGGACCCCTGAAACCATCTGCTATGAAGCAACTAAATGTTCAATGATGCATTACAGAATTATTTAGCTCTCAAAGAGCCTGAAAGTAGTTAGTAATGATGGCATCTGTACTGAGAGCAAACAACCTATTTATATATGATCTATTACTTCATAAACTGTTTGGAGACCCTCATTTCTTAAAGAAGCAGCAGCCTTCTTAATTGTAAGTATAAAATTGTTACTGAAAATCTATACACTGTAATCTTAATATTAGCATATCCTTTCCTCCTTTTGGGTTAAATGAACTTTTTTTGTTGAACTCAATTGTTTTCTCATTCCCCTATAAAAGTGTAGCTAAGATAGTAGATACAATTTTAATTCAAAGGCAATAATGGATTTTCCATTTCCTAAATCATATTCTCTGGACACTTTAACCTCCATATAAATGTATCATCTTTTCCAAAATAACATTTTTCTCATATTGACCTCTAGTTTTTTAAAAGCTAGACAAATAAGAATAAAAAAATAAAAGAAGTTACTTATTAAAAACAACCACTATTTATTAATTATGTATTTTCCTTGGGTCTTTTTGTATACTGAGTTTAAAAAAAAAAACCACAACTAACCGTAGTTCTATAATCGTTACAAAAGTATATGTATTATTTTTAAGACTGTTTTTATGATACAAAAATTGATTGTATGATTCCCTTTATTCATGGTCTCCTTGAAATACCAAAAAATTGAAACCAACATAGTCATGTCACGGAGTACACCCAAGAATAAACAGAACAACTTATTAATACACACAACAATATGGGTGGATCTTAAATGCATTATGCTAAGTAAAAGAAGCCAGACCTAAAAAATTACTGTTCTGTGGTTACATTTGTATGACCTTCTGTAAAAAGCAAAACTGAAGAATACAGAATACATGAGTAATATCTACAGGTTAGAGATGAGCAAAGGGTTTGACTGAGAGGAGATAATATGAGGGTTTGGTGTTTTTTGGTTTTTTTTGTTTGTTTGTTTTGTTTTTTTTTTTGAGGGTGGTAGAATCATTCTGTATCTTAGTTGGGGTAGGAGTTACATATGACTATGAACCTAAGAAATGTATGAAACTGTACATCAACAGGAATAATTCTTTTTCTATGTGCATTAAAAAAGAAAATTTAAGCATATTAATAAAAGGAGTTTGGACCATAGACATTATCAGGTTTCAGTTTTCCATTTTCTTAAGAAAATAGATTTATTCATTCAACAACTATTTATTTAATATTGATTCACCAGCAGGCCCTGGGGATGGAGCAGTGAATAGAAAGGATCACTTGCATTCATGGAGTTTCTGTTCCACAGGGGAAAGACCATAAGCAAAATAAACAAGTGCTAAGGAGCAAATAGAGGCCAAAAAGAAGAGAGGAGAGGGCCTCTCAGAGAAGGTACCATCTGAGCAGTCTTGAGGGAGATCAAAGGTGACATTGGTCATCTAGGGAAGCCAATGCAAGGCCCTGCTGCCCTATGGGAAAAATATGCTCCAGGCAGTCCAAGGTACCCACTGGCTTGGGGGTATTGGAGGGAGGGATTTGGGAGGTGAAGTCAGAAAGGCCAGGAAGGTGGGTCTTATCAGGATCCTAGACAAATGTAAGGACTCCACTGTATGAGGAGCACTTTTAGAGGTTTCAATGAGAGGGAAGGTGTGATTTTTACTTACCTTTAAAAAGGATCAGATAATCTACTGTGTGCACATAGTGTGTGGATTGCCGGGAGGGCGGGGAGGGAGGTGGTAGTGGTGGTGGTGGCAGAGAATAAAAGCAAAACGAATCAGAAAGCTAGAACAATCTAGGACCAGATGAGGGTAGCTTGGACCAGGGTGGTACTGGTGGAGCTGGTGAAGCACATTTGGATTGCAGATATATCTGGATGTAAAGTTAACATAATTTTTATCACAGAAATTGATGTAGAATGTGAGAGATGGAAAAGCCAAGGAGGTTTGATCATCTGGGAAAACAACTTTGCTGTTAACTATGATGGAAAAGAGATCATAGCAGAACAGGTTTGGAAGTGAAAATTATGAGTTGGAGATTGTGAGTTCGTTTTTTAATTTGTTATGTTTGAAATGTGTGCTTCCAAGTGGAAATGTTGGTACACAGTTTGATATATGAGTTTGGAATTCAGGGAGGCATGCAAGATGGAGATACAAATTTAGGAGCTGGCAATATATAGATGGTATTTAAAGTCATTAAACTCATTCAAACAATCTTCTGAACCAGGAAGCTGCAGGCCTCATAAGTATATCCAAATGGCCCCTCATTTACAAAGGGAAAATAGCTCTAAGCTTTGCTATGTATACATTTTTTCATTCTTCTTAATTTTAGTTTTATTTTTAAAAATTTTAATGGTGTTTTATGATTATACGTAATAGTGGGATTCATTGTTACATATTCATATATATACACAGCATAACAGCATAATTTGGTCAATTTATTCCCTATTACCTCCCCTTTCCCTCTGCTCCTCCCTCCCTCTTCCTCTATTGTACTTACTACCTATACATTTTTGGTTTGTTTGGGTTTCTTTTGGTACTGAGGGTTGAACTCAAGGGCACTTGGCCACTGAGATACATCCCCAGCCCTATTTTGTATTTTATTTAGAGACAGGGTCTCCTCAAGTTGCTTAGAACCTCACTTTTGCTGAGGCTGGCTTTGAACTCGTGATCCTCCTGCCTCAGCCTCCCAAGCAGCTGGGATTATAGGCATGTGCCACCCCACCTGGCTTACCTTTTGAAGATGTTATAGTTTGGATCCAAAATATCCCCACAAAGCTCCTGTGTTGAAGGTGTGTTCCCCAAGGAAGCAGTGTTTGGAGGTGAGGAACTGGGGAGGTGATTGAATCATAAGGCCTCTGATCTCATCAATGGATTTATCCATGTATGGATTCATAGCTAAATGGCCTATTAGGAGGTGGTAGAAACTTTAGGAAGTGGGGCCTACTTGGAGGAAGTAGGTAACTGTGAGTGCTCCCTTGAAGGGTTTATGGGGAACCTGGCCCCTTTTCTCTGTATGCTTCCTGGCCACCATGAAGTGGGCAGCTTGCTCTACCATGCAATTCCCACCTGCCTCAACCCAGGGCCAGAAATGATGGAGCCAAGGGATCATGAACTCAAACCTCTGAAAACATGATCTTTTCTCCGTTAAGTTGTTTTTCTCAGGCATTTTGTCATAACCATGGAAAGCTGATTAACTGAGAAGGAATGTTACATTTCATGTAGTCTTCAATGAAAATAGTTTTTATTTGGTTATTTTAAGAATTATTTAGAGTAAAAAAAAACAGAGAAGTCAAAATATGCATGTAAACCAATAGAATTTATATTGTGACTATTTAAACTATGCATTTACACAAATAGATGTAAAAGAGAAAATTTAGCTTTTTAGTTTTCAATCACTAGTTTGCAAGAACTTTTCATATTTCGCTCACTTTTATAAATTAAATAAGTTTACAAAAGTCAGTTATGAAACTGTATCTTTCCATATCATCCTAAAATAATACTCTGAAAAGTATTAATTTCTGCCATGAAAAATATAGAAAATGCTCTGTTAAATTAGCCATCTTCATTTATGTCTCTCCTGAGGTTACCAAATTAAAAATGATGCTTTTTTACATGACTTAAAAGCACTGTAATATAACTGAGATCTATCCAATATCTTTTTCTCAGCTAAAATATCATCTGAATTTAAACACTGAGAATTTTTCCAACCTGGAGCAAATAGCTCTCAATCAATAATCGATCAAATTTTCATCCGGTAACATCCGCTAATCCTGACACCTAGCTGCCTTGCATTTTGATTTTTTGAGTGTAGAAATTTTTGTGGCTGTGACTTTTCTCCCTCCTCCTCCTCCTCTGAATTAACAAGTACAATAAACTTTTCACAAAGTGCAGTTGATCTCTAATTTTGATTTTATTAATTTGATTAAGGCATTTTCATGTAACAAAATATCTTATAGTCAAATGTCCTCAAAGATCTTAAGCAGTTATCTTTTTCATTTTATTAGTAATATAGAACTCATAAAACCCAATGTAATTAAAACAAAAACTTATTTAAAAGTATAAGAATATTAGAAAGCAGTAAAAGTGCTAAAAATAGTATAGAACCTTTTCTCACTGACTTCACAAGCAAACAGAAAATCTTTTATAAAAGGGATAAGCATCTCTCTCTCTCTCTCTCTCTCTCTCTCTCTCTCTGGTGTGTTTTCTGGTTTTGTTTTGAAATTATATTGCCTTGAAAAGAAATAAAGTTTAAAAAATCTGAAAGAAAATATAGTTCATGAACTATAGTTTAAAAATCTGAAAGGAAACCCATGCATGGTACCTCAAATAAGCTCTTGAAAACTACAGAGGTAAAGCACAAGCCCTCCCCTCTCAGGCTACAGGTGCCTCCTCTGCTCACCTGCCAATCAATCACTAGTCAATCAAAGACAGGGGCACAATCAACAGCTTAATGACAGCCAGATGGCACCTGGCTTTCATGAACTGTGTTCCTAAGTCTGAGTCTGCCTGGGACTAGACTCAATGTTTCATCCTTGGGTAATAATGAGATGTTTTTGTATTCAGTGTAAGATATGATGGCTCACCCCTCTGACAGGACCCCCCACACACACACACCCATCCCTTCCATGAAGAGAGCAGGTTCTCACAACCACCATTGATTTGACATAAGCAAAGTGGTCTCTGATCATTAAAGCAAACAATCTCAATCCCTTCAGCAAGTTTGACTTCAGAACAGGAATGTGTTAATTGGCTCTGCAAAAGATATAAGGAAATTCAAGGGGTAAATAGCCAGGCCACATTCCCCACAGCCCGAGAAGCAATGATGACTTTAAATACGAAGTGATGTGCTCTTCCTCACACAGGCTTACCAGAGCTTTCAACCTTGACCTGCAGGGAACACCTTTTCTGGAAGTGACAGGTAATTTAGCCTTTTTGCTAAGTTCTGGGGCTCTCTGGTGGTGAATTATGTATGGTGCTTCTATGATACAGACACCTGTCCACTGAGAGCCAAACCAAAGCTGATAGATTCCTCTTAAAGACCTTAGATTAGATATAAACTACCTTTTTCCCCCTAGAAAAGTCGTCATGATGCCAATCACCTCATTTTTCTTTTCTCCCATGATTTCAGGGATTTGAGAGATGCCAAAAACAAACTGAGCAATGTTTGCTTTTATAAAATGATTCTTAGAGTAGCATTCCACTTTCATTTTCTTTTCATTTATCTAAAATAGTCCCCAACCCTTTTAAGTTTGAATAATAAACTTGTGAATTTCAAATTACCAACATTTTTACTTCCTTCCTCCACAGTGGCTCTTAAAATAATTATTTATAAATTTATAAATAAGTGCATTATATGAAATCAGAATTTTCAGCAAACTTGTCAACCAGTTCACAAGCAGCTTTCAGACTAAAACACCCCCACACACATACCCTGACTGTATCACACTCTATTCCCAGTGCATGATAATAATTTGAAGGAGGTAAATCAAATATTTGGGATCCAAAAACAAATAAAAGGTAACATCAGTAGTACTGCAAAAATCCTACTGAATACAAAGGGACTAGATTCATAGAGGGATAACATTTATGAAATGGCTTAAATCTCTCAGTGTGGATGGTGGGGAGGTAGAAGGAGTGAATGAAAATTGCTTTGGAAGGGATCTGCTTCTCCAGAATAAGCTTCATATTTATATTCTGCTCAAATGGCCCCTGACTGTCCAAACTTTGGAAGACACTCCATCTGAAATCCATGGAATTGCATCAATGCAACTGAAATGACTCAGGGAATGTGGTGTCCTGGGGAAGGCCTTGTGAAATGTTCTTTTTTTATTGCCCACTATGTATAAGGCTGGTGGCAAAAGAGAAATGAGAACACTTCTACACCAAGGAGCAAATCTCTTTGAAACATGATTCGGGCCTGGAAATTTGCTTGGAGTGCTTACAATGAACTGTTCAGCCCAGCACTGACCTTTAGTCCTATTTTCCTTCCTCTGGAAGTGACAGAGCCCCCAGTCCCTCTGCAGCAGTGGCTCTTTCCCACTTCTTGTTCAGAAGAGTCCAGGAAGGGAAATATGATCACCTTATGACTCAAGGGCAGGCAGGTCCATATCCATTAAAGATGGGATGTAAATGGGGGAAAATCTCCTGAGACAACCCCTCCCTTGGCCACTGCACTCTGAGTCTCTTGCTGGAACGCAGACAGAGAATCTCATTAGGAATCTAATACAATAAAGACATGTAGATCTTAAGGGTGGGCGCAGAGTGCAAATCAAATTAACTTCATTACTTTATTCTGCACCTCACAGCGCTTCTGCCAGTGGACAATTGCATTAGATCAGCGAGGAGATCAAAAGGCAAAAACTCCCTGGAAATTCATTGTCTGAAGCCAGTCTAGGAGGTGGGGGAGCCCCGGAGGAGGAAGCAGGAGTAAATTGTGTTGACCCAAGACATAAATTTATGACATCTACCCACATTCATGCCAGGTCCTTTTGTTTGCTTTTCCAACCTCCAGGTCAAAGTCTTGTTTTATGTTGGTGGTGGGAGACGGCTCAGGAGACCAACATCAAGAGGAGGGAAAACAAAACTCCTAACTTGGAGACTGATAGAGCTTCTGGAGTTTTGCTTTTATACTCTCCAAATTTCCAAAAGCCCTTAGAATTGTTAATAAACGCACAAAAATGTTGCTGAAATGTCTCTAAACTTCTTTGTGCCAATAGCTGAAACACAGAAGGAGAAACAAACATATTTGGAAGAGAAAATATAAACATAAAATAAGTGGTGTGTTTTTGCAAGACAGAAACTACAGAGGTGTAATTGTTTTGAAAATTAAGCTGTGAATAAACATGATAGCAAAATAAGCTGTGCTGTGATTCAATACAAAGTGGATTTATTTAACAGTTAGTTCACTGAATTGGAATGACATATACCAGGAAATAAGGAAATGCTCATAGCACTCCCACTCAAGTCCCCTAGAAATATGGGCATATCACAGGAGCCAACGGAAAGAGTGCCCAGTGGCCAAACCTGGAACAATAAGAGCAAGAAGATAAAGTATTATAATCCAACGTACAAAAGAAATATCTAAAAGCCATGTGTCCACACTGATATAAATAAATTGATAAATGGGAGAAAAGAGACAAATACTATGTACAACAGAATTTTACTTAATTTATGTAGATATTCTTTTAAGGAAGAGGAGGATAAATTCCCCACTCTGAAGTGCTGGCTGTGCATAGCGATGTTCTTCCAGAAAGCACAAAATGAAAAAGGGCTGAGGAGTAGGGGAGACCAGTTACATAGAGGAGAAACCTAACAAACACTATCACAACTAGTCCATCGAGATCTACGTCAACCATGGTAAGTCATGTTAAGAGCACGTGCCCTGGGTATGATGTATGAAAATGGCACTTCATCTCTGCAGTCATTCTCCCAGAAACCCACAACCCTAGTGTAATCATGAAAAAAAAAATGAGACAATTTCTAATTCGTGGACATACTACAAAATACCTGACCAGTGATCTTCAAAACTGTCAAGGTCAGCAAAATGAGGAAACTGAGAAACTGTCATGGCCAAGAGGAACTTAAGGAGACGATTAAATAAATGTAATGTGTATCCTAGATGAGGTTCTGGAAGAGAAAGAGGACAATAATAATGGATAAACCATGGCTTATTAAATGTAGCAAATAAGTCATGCTAATAAAAGATATTAATAATAGAGGAAGGGCTGGGATTGTGGCTCAGTGGAAGAGCACTTGCTCAGCATTTGGGAGGCACTAGGTTCGATCCTCAGCACCACATAAAAAATAAATAGATAGATAGATAAATAAATAATAGGGGAAACTGGGTGCTTGAGTATATGGGAATATCCTGTACCATCTTCTCAGCTATTTGTAAATCAAAAACTGTCATAACAATAAGGCATATTAAAATAAATGAATAACCTGGCTACCAAGGAGCTTCTAAACCAGTGAGAAATAATGGAGATATTTCCATAATAAATTCCTTTCCCTGAGCTTATCAGAAAAACAACCACTAGAGCATTGACAAACTAAACTTACTTAATTTAATTTTAAGATTAAAAAAATAGGGAATCATTAAAAAAAAAAGCAGGGCTAGGATTGTGGCTCAGAGGAAGAGGGCTTGCCTTGCATGTGTGAGGCACTGGGTTCGATCCTCAGCACCACATAAAGTAAAATAAAGACATTGTGCCCACATATAACTAAAAAATAAATATTAAAAAAATAGGGAATCATCATTGACATCATCTGAAACTACTAGTGTATTATTTAACTGCTGAAGAAAAGATAAGAAATCCACTAAGGTAATTTTTTAATATAAAGATATGTATTATTTCACTGTGTGATCATATGATCATTAATTAAATACTCTTAACACAAATAAAAAAATGGCATACAATACTATTTTGTAATCACCTGCCTCTTTCTCTCTCTCTCTTTCCTCTCCTACCCATGTAACACTTGGTCCCCAACTGCTTCACCCAACTTGACTAACATAATTGTAAGTGAACCAGTCACCTGTGGGGACATAGACCTATCTGGAATTCCATGTAATCCACTCATTAACAAATCAACATACACACACTGATAGGCAATTCTGTGTAGTTGCTAAGAGCAATGCAAAAGAGAATAGAATGTACCACAAAAAAACTAAAGAAACAAGTAATACAAAAGAGATATTCCAACAGTTGTGTGCTTAATCTTCAAATAAGTGATACAGCCAGTGAATGCAATCATTTCTAATGACTTTTCAGGGGAGCTACAAATTCTTAAGCTAGTTTCATGGGGGGAAAGTGAACTTGAGCCAGGCCTTGAAAGAGCGTAGTATTGGAATAGGGTGAAAAAGTGGAACTGGGGAAATGTGTAGCACAGAGGTATGGAAAATGGATAACATAAGAAACAGTGAATAGTATGATTGGAGAGTATGGAGGTACTTGTGAAAGAGTGGGCAGCTAGGGCTGCAGTTGCAGGAAGACTATAGAGGTTGTCAAAAAGTCTTGTTGATTTTATAGGCAATTATAATATGTAGTCAATCAAACATCAACACTACACCATTAACAATTCTTTGGTTGGGCCATGCATAAATGGAGTGGATTGTGACAAATTTGTTTCTCACAGTAAAAATTGTTTCATGAATGATTGTGCAGTCTATTTATCTGAATCTAAGGTGTGTGTGTGTGTGTGTGTGTGTGTGTGTGTGTGTGTTTGGGTGTTATGGACTTCTGTAAGCTACATAATTTGGGTGATTCAGCTTCATCAATGATCTATTGATTGATCAATTGATAGTATCTCTTCCATGGCATCTTATTAGCTATTCCACAGTTAGCTATATAAGGGGTGCTCCTAGGGTGTTCAGGGCTTGGGGCAAATATCTTCGTGGGGCTCCTGTCTATAGAAACAATTTGATGAAAATATTTCATGATCTCATGTGAGATTGAAGGAAAAAATAGGTAGAGAATGGCACTTACATATTTGTTTATTATTCCATCAATACACATAGAAATTTTCTTAGTGTACAGGTACCATCAACACATTTTCAAGTCAAGAAGTCATCCCTTTGTGTTGTTTAATGTAAAATGTTCCATTCCTGGCTAATTTTTTATCTTCTACCATGAGAAAAAAGTAGCAATGCTCTTATTACTATTTCCATAGCTCTGAAGAACCTGCTTATGTTAAGGCAATATAGATCTTTACTTCTGTGGTTCCCTAATACCATTTATTCTGTGCTCTTATTCATCCGCCATGGTTCTATCCATTAATGCTGGCTTCCATTGACTCCTTCAACAGTTTTCACCATGCATCATTGAGGATCACCACTAAGGTAAGACTTAGCCAGAGTACACAGAAAAGTTTAACCAATTTTTTATTTCCTGGTCATATCAAATTTACCAATCAGAACTGAATACATAAACAGATCTTCTAACCATGAATACTTTTGAATCCCAGAGCTGTAACGTCTACAATCCTAAAATGGGATTCTTCTTTATTGACCACACACCCCTGCCTACCTTATAGCCCCTTTCCTTAAGAAACAGGTCTCATGGAGAACTGCATGGGAGCAGTGTGTTGACTCTCTGGTGTGGAGAAGTGACTACCCCAGGATTGCCTGGCACAGGGCACAGAGTCTGTGGAGGATGGATGACCATCCTGGGCACCAGTGCCCAAGTGCACAGAGAAGAGAAAGAGGAAGCCAGCTACCCTAGGAGGCATCATGAGCTACTGGGTCCCACTTTAAGTCATTTTGAGATGGATTTTTAAAAAAATATTTAGAACTACAGAGATCCTAAACCAGCCTTAGATGAAATTTTCATCCTATGAAGGAAGTAACTAGAAAGTGAACCTATCTACAAAAACTCTGAAAACTGGAGAGAGGTCCCTGAGGGTCTCTGACATAACCAGAAGGAAGGAAGTGAATGTCCTTGTCACTTTACCAAAGTGCCACCAGCCTTCATTAATTAAAGCCTTTCATTTCTGTCCTTGCTGACTCTTCCCTGGACTCAGTGACTATATCATATTTGGAATTTGATCAAATGTCACCTTTTCTTTTTCTCATATTGCTCCAAATTTATTTGTATTCTTTCACCAAACAGATGATAAGCTTCCTGCTAGGTAGATTTCAAGAAGGGTCCCCTGTGATTCCACCTCCTGACACTCACATTCTGTAAAACCCTCCTGAATGTGGCTGGCCTAGTGGCTTGCTCCTAACAAACAGAATGTGGTAAAAATGATAGAATGTCACTTCTGTCATTAGGTTACAAAAGACTGTGAATTCTGGCTGGACTCCTACTCCACAAAGTGAGAAAATCCCTCATTGTAAAATATAACATGAAAGGAATCATTAAAAAATATATGCCATGTGCTGGTTTCTAAACCGTAATAAAACATAACTGACAAGAATGTCTGTTTTGATTGCCCTTCGATTATCTTTTAGTCTGCAAATGAAAAGATCAACTCCACAATATAAGCGGGTGTCCACATCCTACCACACCTTAAGATCGGCTCTCAGGGGGAGGTTGAGTTAAAAGCATGCATACGTTCATTTTTTTTTTCTGTTCTCTTCATTTGTTTGCCTGCCTCTCTCCTGTAAAGCATTTTTGTCACTCTGTTCCTGCATCTGGCTGTCTCTCAACTTCTGAACTGCACTTTGGAAAGAGTTTAAAGGGGAGGTGATCTGACAAGGAGATTTGCTTGTCTCAAGGCTCGGCTGTGCCTGCCTTTAATTAAAAATGGTATTGATTTTTCTCTGTGCTAATGATAGGCACTAGTCTGCCCTCCTGATGTTAGCCACTGACAGTTTAAGTATGAAACAAAGGGCATTTATTCAGCACTTAATGCAAAATTATGACTGATTAAAAAGTGATTTATCATGAGAACTACATCTGTAGAGGTGTTGGTTTCTTTCTTTCTTCTTTTTTAAACGCTCACGTTCAACAGAGCTTGGAAGGCAGAGCGGGATGATTGGAGTAATGGAGAAATACTCTCCTTCTCTAATTCAGTTCTACTTCGCTGGTTTCTGCACAAAATGAAACACAAAATTTCCACTGAATTCAGGACCCACAAATATGAGAGGGAAAAGAATCGTAGAATTCAGACTTGTAGCACATCCTCAATGCAGATTGGTTCATTGCCAAGGTTGCTTTCAGGGAGTAAAGCACTCAGTCATGACTTTTCCAGGATCACATTCTTCTGTCATCTGTCTCTCCTTTGCTGTTTCACGTAGTGTTTGACATTGTGGTAACCGACCCAACATCCTGATGAAAAAGCACTGCTAGAAGATTTGGAAGAAAGATATTAAAGCAAGAGAAGGAAGATGTACCTACATAATGCAGTTAGCTTTTATTGAACTTTTAAGTTCAGCTTCTTTCCAGACACAATTAGGCCTAGTCAAACTTCCTTTCTGGGAGCAATGAGTAGCTACAGGTCTTCTCTGCTTAAGAACACAAGCTCTGAAGCCAGTCTTGAAGATTCAAATCACATTTGTTCCATGTATTAGATGTGTGGCCCTGAGCATGTCATTTGTTTATATTTATTTTGTAGTGCTGGGAATTGAACCCAAGGTCTCAATATGCTAGCCAAGCCATCCACCACTGAGGCATATCCCCAGTCCCTTGAACATGTTTTTTAATTTTTCTATGCCTTAGCCTTTCTACCTGAAAAATGGGGTTAACGGTATCACTCCATGAAGGGCTAATAGGAATACTAAACTACTGCCAGATAGCCAGGCTGGTGACCTGAGCTGGGTTCACAAGAGCTGGCTGCACTAATAACTTAAGAAAACCGCGAAAGAAGCACACAACACACAGAAATACCCTTTGCTTGCAGAAATCAGGGATAGCTCTTGACCTTGAGGGTCCATTGAAAAAAGAGAGTTAACCACCTGAAAATCCTCTATTTATTGGAGAGAAAGGCATTCAAGAACTTTCAACCCAAATGAGGCAAGGGATTGGGTTTCAGGGGCTGTAGCCCAGTCTCACTGGGTGACACCCACTCTCACAGCATCATTCCCCTGCCCAGCAGAGGTGGGATCCACCTGCTCTCCACTGCAATTGGAAGCCAGTCCTGCACAGCTCCGTTGCTCAAGGCTAAGGGTCTGTGCTCATTCCTGTGTGGCAGCTCCCAACGTTAAACTAAGCAATTAGAATGGTACTTGATTTGTAATGAAAATTTCCAAATATTACTAGGTTTCATGATATAAAAATGTTATAGGTTACTTCTTAATTTCAGACATGTTAACATGTGAAAAAGGTACTTTTTAGAACTAATGAGATACTATAATTATCTATTGTTGATAATGATAATAATTTTTTAAATAATTATGAGCTATAGACAGCTAACAGACAACTATAGAATATTTCACCCAACAATAGCTGAATACACTTTCTTCTTAAAATTCATGGAATCTTTTCCAAAATAAACCAAATTTTAGGACACAAAGCAAGTCTCAGCAAACACACACAAAAAATTCAATATTATCCCATGCATCTTATCATATTATACTAGAATGAATTTCAAAATTAACAGCAAGAAAACTTATAGAAACCACATAAACACATGAAAATTAAACAATGCTCTTTTAAGTAAAGAACTGTTCATAGAAAAAATGAGAGGATAAATAAAATTCATAGAATCAAAGAACAGTGGTACAACATAACAAAATATTTGGGACATTATGAAGGTGGTTATAAGTAAAAAGAATTATAGCATTAAGTTACCACATTAAAGAAAGAAATATCCCAAATAAATAATCTAATGCTACATCTCTAGACTCTTGGAAAACAAGAACAAACTAATTCTAAAACAGTAGAAGACAGGAAATAATTAATATCAGAGCTGAAATTAATGAAATAGAGAATAAAAACAATACAAAGGTATAATACAACTAAGAATTTGTTCTTTGAAAAGGTAAACAAGATTTAATCCCCTACTTAAGAATGAGAGAGAAGACCCAAATCAACAAAATTAGAGATGTAAAAGGAGATATTGCTATAGACATTTCTGATATCCAGAAGAATATTAAGGACTATTTTTGCAAAGTTATATTATGATAAAGTAGAAAAGCTAGAAGATATTGACAAATTTCTAGACTCATACAATCTACACAAATTGAACAAAGAGGACCCATAACACCTAAACAGACCCATACCAAGTTAACTAGATTGAAGCAGCAACTAAAGTCTTCCAACAAAGGGAAGTCTATAACCAGGGAGACTCTCAGCTGAGTTTGGCTAGATCTTTAAAGAATAATTAATGCAATCCTCCTTGAATTATTCCATAAAATATAAACGTAGGGAATGTTCAAGTTGGATTCTTTCCAGAATTGCAAGTTTTTCAAATATATATAAATCAACATCTGCAATTTATCATATGAATAGAATCAAAGATATAAATCACATGATCATTTCAACAGGTATAGAAAAAGTCTTTGACAAAATTCAACACCATTCTTAAAAAGTAGAGAAATTGGGAATAGAAGGAATTTACTTCAACATCATTAAGGCTATAAGGACAAACCCAAAGCTAATATCCTACTGAATGGAGAAAAATTGAAAGCATTTTCTCTAAAATAAAAAATAAGACAAGGAAGCCCACTCTCACTCCTTCTATTCAATATAATTTTTGAGACTCTAGCCAGAGCAATCAGGCAAGAGAAAGAAAATAAAGGGATATAAATAGGTAAAGAAAAAGCAAAGCTATCTGTTTGCTAATTACACAATGTTATACCTAGTTGACCCCTCACACACAAAAGATAGCTCCACCATAACATTTGATAAACAATTTCAGCAAAATAACAGGATACAAGAATAACATTCAAAAATCAATAACTTATACTCCAATAATTATTCTGCCAAGAAAAACATCAAGGAAAATTATTTCATTCCCAATATCCTCCAAAATAAAACAAAAAACAAAATTTAGGAATAAATCTGAGGACATAAAAGAGCTCTACAAGAAAAATTATAAAACACTGAAGAAATAAATTCAAGAAGGCCTTAGAAGATGGAAATACCTATCATGTTCATGTATAGGTAGGATTAATATCAAAATGGCCTTATTATCAAAAACAGTCTACAAATTCAATGTCTTCCTAATCAAAACACTAATGACATTTTTCTCAGAATTAGAAAAACCAGTCTGAAAATGTATATGGAAGAATTAAAGAAGAGCTAAAGCAATCCTGAGCAACAGGACTTAGTTAGGCTGGAGACATCACCTGATCTCAACTTATACTACAGATCTATATGAACAAAATCTTCATGGTACTGGCATAAAAACAGATTTGAAGACCAATGGAATAGACTAGACAACATAGAGACAAATCCACATAAATATAGTTATCTGATCCTTGACATAGATGTCAAAAGCATATGTTGGAGAAAAGATAGCCTTTATAATAAATGATGTTGGGAAACCTGACTATCCATATGTAGAAAAATGAAACTATATTCCTACCTTTCACCCTGCACTAAAAAACAACAACAACAACACCAAAAAAATAAACTCAAAGTAAATCAAACATAGTGACAACACTTTAACACATTGGCACAGGCACTAACATTCCTAATAAGACTACTAACCAATCAAGAAGTGAAACCAAGAATCAACACATAGGATTGCATCACATTAGAGAGCTGCACAGCAAAAAGAAACAAAAGTGTCAAGAGAGACCCCACAGAATGGAAGCAAATCTTAGCCAGTTACTCTTCTGAGGGGGATTAATAACTGGAAAATATATAGAACTCAAAAAACCTAAATACCCCCCCCCCAAATTAATAATCTACTCAATTAATGGCAAAAGATCTAAAAAGACATTTCTCAAAAGAAGAAATACAAATAGCCAATAAGCACATGAAAAAATATTCAGCATTCTTTGCATCAGGGCAATGAAAATCAAAACTAAACTGAGATTTCATCTCATTCCATTTAGAATGGGAATTATCTTTTTTTTTCTTAGAACATGATAAGTGATTTTATTAAGTATGTTTAAATATGATTCCAATTCACATAATTACAAGCCAAGAACCATGTTTAAATTTGAAACCTACTATTTTAAATTCCAAAAGCTTCACTTAAAAGTCATAACTTGGCAAAGAAAATAATGAGGTCCTCCCATATAGGAACACGTATCTAAACTGACATACATACACACAAAAAAACTTAGAACAAAGGAAGAAATGTGGTAACTGAGGATTCAGAGTCAGAAACTTAGCATTACAGACCTTTCTTTATCTCCTGAATTTTAAGCCATGAGAATATATTTCTCTGTTAGAAAAAGTTAAAATAAATGAAAAAGGGAATTATCAAGAATACAAATAATGATAACGGCTGCCAAAGACATGTGGGAAAAGGTATACTCATATTGTTGGTGGACTTCTAATTAGTACAACTACTTTGGAAAGCAGTGTGCAGATTCCTCAAGACTAGGAATGGAAACATCAAGAGTCAGCTGTCCCAATTCTTGGTATTTGTCCAAAAGAACTAAAATCAGCATATCATAGTGATGCACGAATATTAATGTTATAACATCACAATTCACAATAGCCAAGTTATAGAACCAGTACAGGTATACTCATTAATAGACAAATGGATTAAAAAAATGGGATGTAAATACACAAAGTAGTTCTACTCAGCCATAAAGAAGAATGAAATTATGTCATTTGGTAGTAAGTGGATGTAACAGGAGAATATCATGCAAAGTAAAATAAGCCAGACTCAGAAACGTCAAGGGTCAATTTTTTTTCTTTCATATACAGAAGCTACAGAAAAAAATAAAAATGGGAATCTCATCAAAATAGAAGGGATATCAGTAGCATATAAGTGGTGAATGAAAGGGGAAGAAGGAGTGGAGGAAAAAGAGGAAAACTGAAATGAACTTGTCCAAATTTTGCTATGTGCCTGTATGAATATAACACAAAACATTGTAATTTAATATATATAACTATAAATATATACAGATAACTATATATAACTATAAATAAATAGGTAAGTAAATAAAAGGAAGACTAATAGAGTAGAAAAAAAGGTCAGAGTGAGACAGGAGGGGGAAGAAATCAGAACCACTGGGAATTGAATAGAGAAATTATACTATATCCATTTATGACTATGTCAAAATGAACCCCATTATTATGTATAACTATAATGCACTAAAGCTAAGAAAATTTTTTTAAAAATATATTTAAAAAGAGGACACTACTATACCCAAAGTATATATTCTAATGTCTCTAATGTATATTATTTGTATTTGAAGTGATAATGACACATCAATGCAGGTTCAATGTCTGTAACAAATATACTACTCTGGTGGGAGATCTTAATAATGGGAGAGGCTACGTATGTGTAGGCACCAAGGGTGTTTCTGAATTTTGCTATGAAAGTAAATTTGCTCTGTTCTTAAAAAAAATAAAGTCAACAAAACAACAACAAAAAAAATAAAAACCATCTGGGCACAGTGGAGCATGCTTCTAATCCCAGTAGATTGGGAGGCTGACAAGGAGGATTGCAAGTTTGAGGCCAGCCATGGCAACTTAACAAGACCCTATCTCAAAACAAGAAAGAAAAAAGGATGGTGACACAGCTCAGTGTACCCTTGGTTCATTCCCTAGCATTTCAAAAGAAAGAAAGAAAGATAGACAGACTAACGGTGGCATAGTGAAAGTTGGAAAGATGAGTATCACTTTTTTTTTTCAATGAAGAGAACTTTCATAGTCCCTAAGTCAGTAGGCATTCAAGAATAAAGAAGAGAAAAATGTATAGCAGCTAAAGCACAGGTATTGCAAATAGTTGCTACATTCCTTTTGTACTGCCTTCATTTTACAGTTTAAGCAGAAGTACAAGCAAGTTAATGACATGCTAAACATGCAAGAGTTTATTAGAAGCAGAGCTTGTAGACAAACTTGCATCTCACAAATGTCATGACAAGGAATCCTTTCATTAAGATATGAAAAAGAGGTAACTTACCTTTTTAGCATTAAATGATAGCAAGTGCAAAGGGTGGCATGAATAATTATTTAGAGAAGAAGGCCCATAGATCTAATGTTATGATTTTTTGATATGAAGTATCCCCCAAAAGCTTATGTGTGAGATACTGCAAGAATGTTCGGAGATGAAATGGTTAGATCATAATTTAATACGCTGATATAGTTTAACTGAGTAGTAACTATGGGCAGGTAGGGTGTGGCTGGAAGAAGCAGGTCAGTGGGGGCATGACTTAGGTGTTTATATTTTGTTTCTGGTGAGTGGAGCTCTCTCTATCCCTGGATTTCATGTCCTGGGCTGCTTTCCTCTGCCATGCCCTTCCACCATGATGCTCTGCCTCACCTTAAGCCCAGAACAATGCAACTGACTTTTTATGGACTGAACCTCTGAAACCATGAGCCCAAAGAAATATTTCCTCCTCTACGTTGCTCTTATCAGACCTTTTAGTTACAGCAACACAAAAGCTGACTTAAACACATTATAACAAAGACGCAGAAAATAAAAAATAGATATAATACAGATATGAAATTATATAGATTATAAATCAAGTTAGGGTGACTAAAAGTAAACGCAATGATCAGGAAGGATATTTGAGGCAGCATCTGGGAAAATACTTTAAGAAGGTCAGGGAGTTAGCTAAGCATATATCGGAGCAAAGAGTGTTTCAGGCAGATCAAATGGTTAACAAGAGTGGGAACCTGGCCAGCATGTTGGAGGAACAGAAATGAGGCCATTGTAGCTACAGCAGAAACAACAAGAAGAGAGGAGAAGGAGTCGAAGTCACAGATCACGGTGGACCAGCAAATATAGGAGCCTTGTAGACCCACTCTTGTTAACATGTTCCTGGTGAGGACTCTCTTCCTTGCTACAAATGACTTCCTTTTGGTGTCCTCACATAGCAGAGTAAACCATCTCTCTCTCCCCTCTCCTTTTCTCAGGAAGCCACTAATCCCATTATAAAGGCGCTACCTTTATGACCTCATCTAACCCTAATTTTCTTCCAAAGGCTCCATCTCCAAATATTATCACATTGGTTACTGGGACACGAACACTTGCACTTTGGAAGAAAAAAATTACTCCACAGCAAACTCCAACATTAAGATATTGGAAAAAAGAAGAGAGACTTCAAAGAAAAATGTGTAGAATTAACCAATAAGTTAGATGGAAAATCAAAAGAAGTTGGTGTCCTGAACTAAATTAAGAAAGAATATCAAAGATGGAAAGTGCTGTTGGGAAAGTCCAATAAGATAAATATTGGCCATTAGATTTAGAAACATGATAAACATTATGGAGATTTACAAAAAAATCTTGGTAAATTTTGAGGATGAAATTTCAATTAGAGGGAATATCAGAGAGAATGGGAAGATGATAACAAATTTATTGTGAATCTTATTGAAGTTTTTCCATGAAACAAATAAAAACAAGAATATTAAAACTAAAAACCCACAGAGAACATCTACAGCAATACTGGATGACATAGTATGCCCAGGTACCCCAAAACACTAAAATGTTAGAGACAAAAAAATTAAAAACTAAGAGGGCCACATGGTACCATGATATCATGCAAGAAGACACAGAAAGAAGGCAATGTAATGTGAGAGAAGGAAAAAGGGCTTTTGATATTCTTGCAAATAGAAAAAGAAACCAAATGCCAACAAATTTTCACTACAAAATATGGAAAAATCTGGGTAGAGCTCCTAAGAATGAAGGGCATATAATATACAGGTAAGGTAAGTGCACAGGGCGGAAATGGTTTCTGCCCCATGATCTGTCAAAACTAATAACATGAAGCTCATTTCTAGGACAAAGGACCACACTAAGGAGAACCTATTGAGAGTAGAACCCCAGTTGAACAAGACAGGGGTAATCAGGGTATTGGAAAGAGGAGACCCAGAAAACATTCTTCTAATATTAAGATGAAATAAAGACATTATAGGATTTAGGGGGGAAAAGACTGAGAAATGTATTGCTAACAGTCCTGTACTACAAAAATGTTAAAGCAGTTCTTCAGAAGGAATAAATGAAGATATCCAGAAATGGCATATATATGGATAATTAGAAAATAAAATTTTCTCATTTTTCAATTTTTTAAAAAAGATAATTGTTTTAAAGTAAGATCATAACAATAAATTGTGGATTTCATAACATGTAGAAGTATAATGTATGATAATAGCTGAATGGCAGGTAGGAGACACTGAAGTATATTATTGTTGAGTTTCTTACATTAAATACTATGTGGTATAACAGTACTTAAAGTTAGTCTGATAGCTTAAAGATGCATACTGTAAATCCTAGGCAACCACTAAAAAGATAAAGACATACAGTTAATGAGACATTAATGGTAAATAAAATGTATTCCTTGGTTAATCCAAGAGAAGTCA
Source organism: Marmota marmota marmota (assembly GCF_001458135.2). Taxonomy (NCBI): domain Eukaryota; kingdom Metazoa; phylum Chordata; class Mammalia; order Rodentia; family Sciuridae; genus Marmota; species Marmota marmota. The sequence goes on along the minus strand of NW_026000016.1, from coordinate 29,692,655 downwards.
GGAAGAAAATAACGGAGAGAAGAAATAAAATATGGGACAAATAGAAAATAATTTAGTGTTAAATACATTTTTATTGAAAATTATATTAAACATAAAAGATCTAAAGATGCTAAATAAAAGACATTCTCAATGGCATTGAAAAAGCAAGACCTAACTCTATGGTGTGTATAAGAAACCTTCTTTAATTACAAAGCCCAATACAAGACAAAATTAAAAGAATGTAAACAGTACTAATGTAGCTGGAGTGGCCATATAGATATCAGACAAGGAAACCTTCAAGAAATTAATATTATCAGGATTAAAAAGAACATTTCTTAATGACAAAGTCAGTAAGAATACTTGGCATTCATAAGTGAGTATGCACCTGAGTGAATGAAGAAAGAAGGAAGGAAAGAAAGGGAGAGAGAGAAAAAACTGATGAAAGAATTACACAATTATAAGTGAAAAATTTACACACTTGACTCTTGGCAACTTATTAAAAAGATATAACAGGAATTGAAAGACTTTCTGTAAGAGGCCAAGAAGTAAATATTTTAGGTATAACAGGCCAAATTCAGTGTTTGTTATACATTCTTTTTTTTAAAAAAAAAAAACCCTTCAACAACTCTTTTCTTTTTTTATATTTTTTAAAATTTGTTCTACTTAGTTGTACATGACAGCAGAATGCATTTCAATTCATTGTACACAAATGGAGCCCAGCGTTTAGAGGTGCACCATTTGTGCAATCATACATGTACCTAGGGTAATGATGTCCATTTCATTCCACCATCTTTCATACCCTCATAACCCCTCCCCACCCTTTGCCCAATCCAAAGATCCTCCATTCTCCGCATGACTCCCATCATAGATCAGCATCAGCATCTTCTACTCAGAGAAAACATTTGGCCTTTAGTTTTTTGAGATTGGCTTACTTCGCTTAACATAATATTCTCCAACTCCATTCATTTACCTGCAAATGACACAATTTTATTCTCTTTTAATGCTGAATAATATTTCATTATATATATGTATATATATATGTATATACATATATATACATATATATATACATATATATATATATATCACATTTTCTTTATCCATTCATCAACTGATGAAAAATCCTTCAACAATTCTTAGCTTTCAGGTCATATAAAAATAATTTTGGATAGAATATGTAGGAATCTTAAACAATAGTATTACCAGCTGAATCTAATTGGTAATTATAAAGCACTTCATCTGATAACAGGAGAATTCATACTCTTTCAAGTAGGCATAATACATGTACTAAAATTGATTGTATAATAGTTTATGAAAAGTTTCAGTAAAAAAAAAGTCTCAATAAACCTGAAAGTACTAAAATATATTGTCTATGTTCTCTAGCCCAAATAGAATTAGATTAGAAGCACATAACAGAAGGATAGCAAAATATTTAGAATCCCCAAGTATTTGGAAATGAAATGACATGCTTTTTTATAATACAGAGGTCGAGGAAAAACTTATAAGATAAATTAGAAACATTTTGAACTAGATAAAAATTAAAAGGCAATATACCAAAATTTGTGGATGCAGCCAGTGATGTGCTAGAATTCTTTCATATAGTTCAGGAGAGCCAATTGTGTGCATTCTCTATATTCAATGACATCACTTGGTAACTGGAAATTAGCTAGGGTAGAAATATTTACACTATGGATATTGGAAAATGCTACAAATCAGGATTTCTTTTTCTTTTATGCCCAGGGAATCAGTTTAACTGGATAGAAGTAAAACAGAGAGTTTCATGGTTTAAAATTCTTGTATAAGAAAATAAGACAAATGTAAAATCAATGATGTAAGCTTCCACCTTAGGAAACTGCAATACAAACAGCAAATTAAATTGAAAGTAAGAAGAAGGAACCAAAATAAAGATGAGAATGGACATTTCTGAAAGAGAATGGATGAACAACAGAATAAGAAGTCAGTTTTCAACATAAATAAAGTCAATATTCCTCTAGTTAAAACAATAAATAAAAATAAGAGAAGGAAGCTACTAATATTGAGAATAAAACAAGTGACCCAACTACATATTCTATAAACATTAAAAGTCAGAGAGTGTTATAAACAAGTTCAGTGCAATAAATTGGACAATTTATTGAAATTCCTTGAAAGACAAAATTTACAAAACTAACTCAAGGAAAAAAATAGAAAACCTAAATATCCCTAAATCAATCAAAGAAACTGAATTGACATTTAAAAACTTTCCCATGAAGAAAATGTCATACCCAGGTGACTTTGCAACAAACTCTCATAAACATTTATGAAGGATATAACACTAGTGCACCACAGCACTCAGAATATGGAGGAAGAAGAAAATAATTCACAACTCATTTATGAGTTCAGTGTTAATTTCATTCAGTGACAGTGAAGAGAAGGAAAATACCAGACCATGAACATAGATACAAAATCTTTTAACAAAATATTAGTTACTGGAATCCAGCTGTGTGTGTGTGTGTGTGTGTGTGTGTGTGTGTGTTCATACATTTTAAAACTGAGAAAGAATGAGTTAAAGAAACTGAACTGGGATCCATTTTTTCTCTGAATTGCTAGGGTAAGATGGAGGGGAGGTAAGTCTTACTCCCAAGGAAACCAGGCAAATGATCTTTTATAACCTCCCTGTAAACATGCTAATCGCTGAGATTCCTGGTAAATAGACTAATATTTGTTAGGAGTACATTCCTTATCTATGAAATGCCCTTTATAAAGATGTCCCTAATTTAGGACTCCATATGGCAAACAAACCTACATGTTTATATAAAATCTAGTGCTAATTGAGGTGTGGGTTTCTGGAGAATATTGTCTAGGCTATACAAATAGCTGAGAAATAAAATGGAAGCATCTCCCAACCCAAAGATTCTCCAATATGTAAGATGAGATCACTTAGGGACCTCACTTAGGTATTATTCTGGCTCACAAAACACAAGTTCAGGGTAGGGAAGGCAGTATCTGAGGAGGCAACATGACCTCTCCCTGCCTGGCTTATCCTTCTTGATTGCTTGTATCCTTGGAAGTATTAATAAAGCTTGATCTTGGGAGTTGGTTAGCTCTGTGTGTTAGTTCAATTGCCAAGTGGGGTTTATGTCAAATATAAAGTGTGGTTTACATTTAAAAAATCAATCAGTGTGCTTCATCATATAAATAGGATAAGAGTGACAGGTGTAAACATAATACCATCTATAATAATTTATTCCATAAATATTTATTGAGTGCTTTCCATATAATAGGGACTACTTGAGACTTTGTACAACAGTGGAACACACACATGACACACCACCACCACCCCTGCCACCACTACTATCAACAACATTCTATACATCTTAATCTGGCATCTGTGGAAAAAATTCAGACAAAGATGTTTTTCAGATATTTCAATACAGAAAATGGTAGCTGGTGACATCATTACTAAGTAAATATATTCCTAACATATAAAATTTCCCAGGAATAAGATTCTTGCTTATCAAAATTTCCTGTGCATGCAAAGTAATCCAGCTAATAAGATACCACATCTGTTGTAATCTTAATGTTAGCATAAAACCTAGAATTTCTATTGGCTTTATAGTTTTGGCAGGTGGGGATGCATGTAGAAGATTGGCTAGTATTCTGGTCAACTCAACTGTCCTATAAGCTTCTTCAGGACTACAGTGAGCCATCCTCAATTCAATTGCAGGACCCAAGCCTTCAAGATAGTGGCCCAAACTTTTTGCCTTCTCTGAAATTTAAAAGAATTGATTGATCTATAACTATAGTACAATGAGTTCTCTTTCAGTGAACTGGAAATACGCATACTTTGCATGTAACAAAGATGTTTGACCAGTAAATGATGACAAATAATTATAGTCGTGCCCCTGAGGATTTTCATCAGTAGGAAAGTTCCCTTGAAGGCTGTGTGGTTCTTCATGCACATGACTACTCTTTTCCCACGTGCTGGAAACCAATATTGCTGCTGGTTTAGCATTGCAGCAATGACGTAAGTCACTTAAGCAAACTTAAGTCACAAGCAAAGGAGCCTTAAGTGTAATCTCACTACATTTCCATTTTCTGGGAAAGAAATTTCAAGATACAATATAGTCAATGAGGCAGAAGGCATCATTTCTTGGCCAATGGCTCTTACCAGGCCTCCCAGGGCTATGAAGCAAATAGATGTTCTAAGAATACTAGAGTTGTGGTATGTGACCTGCTGGACAGTTAATAAGTTAATAATTTACCAAATAGGATCAAATTTGGTATGGTAAACATTACCAAGGAGAGTTTTAACAGATTCAACATGGTCTAATAGATGAGAAGGGGCTCCCTTAAGCAGATATTTGTGTTGAAATTGGAGAATGTGGTATGAGTTACCCACTGAATAGATAGAGGAACTTTGGGAAATACAGTCAGTTGGTGACTCAGCCACAAGTTCCTACCCTCTCTTCTTTGCCTGCCTCTATCACAGACCATAGAGGTTATAAACTTGATCTCTAGGCTCGAGATGTAGCTCTGAGGAAGAACACTTGATTAGTGTTTGTGAATGAGACTCTGAGCTCCAGCTCCAGCTCCAGCTCCGTGAACAACAGAAACCACAGAAATAAAAACACTCGATCTCTCATACCTCCTTCTAGCTGGAAAAACCAGGAAAGAAGGTTCTGGCTAATGAGATATAGAAGATATAGAAGGAGATCACTGAGAAGGGCATCTGTTCCCTAAAACAAACAAACAAACAAACGCACAAAACCTTGCAATGGGAGAACAATTTTTGTCCTTTTACTATGGGATACTTTATTTTAAACTCCTCCCTTCTTACTGTCTCATTTATTGATTTGATGTCCAAAAATATTGCAGCCTTTTTGCCACAGTGAGGTGACAATCATGAGACAAATGATGGGAGGAGAAAGTAGTGCCTGAGACATTGTTGTGTGGCATCTCCAAACTTGCAACTACTTTTAGAGCATGTTCAAACTTATTTTTTGTGAAGAAAAAAAATAGACCCTATTCCTAGGATAATTTTATTTGGGTGTTCTATTACTTTCAGCTAAGTATGTTCTTAAGTGAGTAAAAACATTACATAGGAAGATATCCTAGTAACCTAAGAAAGAGATTTTGAAGAACTTGAGGTAATGTGATGGGAGGGAGATGCACAGAAGGGAATTAATTTGAAGGCCATTTGAGGACTGAATTTTGATGAGTGACTAAGATGGAGACAGGAGAGTTGAAATGACCTTTGGGTGTCTGGTGTACAATAGACATTTATCTACCACTTCCTGAGACCTTAGGGCTGGAGGTGGAGTTAAACCATTTACTGAGATACAGAATTCTAGAGAAGAAGTGGATTTAGAGGTGACAATTATAAACGCCATTTGGGGGTGGACTATGGCTACAAACAGCCAATGCAACATATTTTCAGATGTGTTGAGGAAGCAATTAGATGGTAAAGTGTGGATTTTCATATTCTTGAAAATCTTCCTATGGGGAAAAAAAAACAGAGATCCAGACTGGAGATATCATAGTAGGAGTCTTTTACTGGTACTTGGACTTGTGAAAATTGGGGGACAAGACCAGAGTGAGAAGTGGCAGGTTGAAGGACAGAGTTCCACATTGATCTAATATTCACAGCTGGATGACTCGCAGGAGACTCGCAAGAAAGATCCTGCTGCGTATTTGAGGACTCAATTTTAGTTTTAAAATCTGAAATAGACAATATCAAACAAATATCTGTGAATATCCCATGTTGTTCAAAGACTTCTTGGTGAGAGGCTGGGGACATAAAATAGATCCATGTACATGGCTCTGGGACAGAAGAGACTTACCATTAAGACTAAACTTTCAAGTTAAATAGGCTTAGGTACACATCCTCACCACATCCCCAACTCTGTAATCTCAATTAGGTTACTTAATATCTCAGAGCCTTAGTTTCCTCATTCATTAAATGGAACTACCTCATACAAATTGGGGGGAACATTACATCATGTGTTTCATGATATAACAACTCGGTTAACATCTAATTTTTAAAACTCCAATTCTGTAGCATACTTAAACATACGTAATGACTAAAATTTTTTTTTGAATATTTGCTACACACCCGGTAATAGTTTAAATGCCTATGTGACATCAGGAAGCATAGCATGCTACATAGAAATCTTTTATGAAAGGAAGAGTCAATGGATGCAGCAATCAATTTGAAGAAATCCCCACAGCCACCCCAACCTTCAGCAACCAGCACCCTGATCAGTCAGCAGTCACCAACTGTACCCTCCACCAGCAAGAATATTAGGACATCCTGGAGGCTCGGGTGACTGTTAGCATTTTCTAACAATAAAATATTTCTAAATTAAGGTGTGTCTGTGATTTTTTATACATAATGCTACTGCACACTTAAAAGACTAGATAATGTAAAGCTAACCTTTTTAATCCACTGGGAAAATGTATGACTTGCTTTATTGCAACATTCACTCTATTGCAGTGGTCTAAGGAATGTCTATACTTTTCTCAAGTCTGGATATAAACTCTAGATGCTAATATAAAATAGGCACTAGAGAATGGCTAGATTATAAAAAAGTAAGAATCCCTTTGTTCTTGTTTTATAAGTGCATTTTGAGAATAATGAGAAATTTGACAAGGTAGTTTTGTCCTCAATATCCTACTATTTTGGTTATAAAGGTATATTTTTGCTTTAGATGCTCTTATCACAGCACACCTAAAACTGACCCTTTCTTCTCCTGGATCACCTCCCTTCAGTTCTTACCTACCTTGTTTTTGTCTTTTTTTTTCTGTAGTGTTCCTTTCTGCCTCTATGTATGCTCATATCTCTCTAATGGGAAGCCCATTCCCTAAACCCAATGATGTCCTCAAGCTACCACCCAATACTATGCATTTCCTTCCCTTCACTTCCATTTCCATAATGATCCTCAGGTGTTGTCTCTATTTCCTGGATATCCACTCACTTCTTAACCCTTCTACCTACCCTCCATTTCTATGGCTATATTGAAAAAATGGTTGTCATAAAAGAACTTTTTATCACATAATTTAAAATCTTAGGCATAATCTGTTCAGAATAGTCTTGGTACTAGACTGGATTTTCATATTCTTGAAAATCTTCCTTATCTGTCTTCCATGATATATCAGTTCTTGTTCTATCTTTTCAAATTTTCTTCCTTAGTTTCTTATCCTGTTCTTGTAATCTTGAATTCTGCTGAATTATCATATCACTCTATTACAAAAAGACTTTTATCAGCTTTTTATAGTTCATTGAGTTAAATTTAAATACCTCACTCTATCATTCAAAGTTTTTCATAGATTGAACCTAGGGTTTAGGATCAAGTATATGCTAGAGTCAAGAATGATAGAGAGCACAGAGACCTATGCATTGGCCAACATGCATTGCAAATGTAAAGATCCCTATACGAAGGGAAGAGTATAGAGCCCCAGCTATGCTTCTATGAGGCATGGCATTACCAAGGTCAAGTGCATAGAGCTCCACGCCTTCCTAACCCTTTGCTGTCACTTATCTCTACCCAAACATGGATGACCTCAACATTCTCCAATCAGGAATGTCAGACAGGTGAAAAAACTGGTGACAAATGTACCCACAAGACCATGAGCAAATGGAAATTTCAGCAAAAGTGAATGGGCTGCTTTTGAGGATACACACGGAGATCCACTATCAGCTGTACAACTGAATAGAAAACAGCAGCCTCACCTGGGACCAGTTGATGTACACATATAAGGATGCTCAATCAGCAATGTGTGAGAGTAAAATAAGATCCTGCAGGAAAGAAAATCCCAGTAATTTTTCTAAGTTTTCATAACTAATTTCTAGAGAAAACCAGCCAAGAAACAAATTAGCATCAGTCATATGGAGCGTTTCAGTGATTCCTGGACACACTGTGGTTTTCCAACCCAGGATTCACTTCACATATTTTTTTTTGTCCTTATCTAACACTTTTATAACATGACAATGTGATAGGAAGGGTTCTAAGCATTTTACTAAGACAAACTTTACAAAGTCTCATGGCAACACTACGAAGCAGGTGCTATGAACCTCCATCTTCTTCAGGTAAGGAAACTGCAGAACAGAGAAGTTAAGCAACTTGCACAGGTCTCATAGAAAAAAGGGACAGAGCCACAATTTAAACCCAGGAAGCTCCAAAGTTCACACTCCTAACCATGATGCCATCAGTTAACTTCTATTCATCCCTCAAGATGCAGGTTAAATGTCACCCTTTTCAGGAAACATCTCATTGTCATCAAAATTGCAATTACACATTCCCTCTTCAGTGATCCAATGCTTCTCAAAATACTCCTATCATCATTTAGCTCATTTTGTCTTCACTGAGTCCATATTGTGGTAAACTTCTAAATGGCGGGGATTATGTCATAAATTGTAGATCACCTTTCCTAAGTACAATGCCTGGCTCATAGCAGGTGTTCAGTAAATATTTGTTGAATTGAGATAAATTCAAATAAATCAAAATGTTGAACAATGTTGAAAAGAAACACAACCACCAAATTTAAACAAAAAAATCAAGATTGGTTTGCATTCTCTAAAGTAATTACCCATTAAATAAACAAACTATTAGGTGGAGGAATCAAGACACCTTCACAGGTAAAGGTCACCTGACTGTGGTACTCACTAGAAGAGCTTAACTATCAATCACCACCTATCCCTCTAAAACAGAGGCGGGTGGAAAAGACCTGGGTGAAGCTATGAGTCTTTCAACCCTGTGTTAATTTGCCAGTATGGTTTTTATATTTATGTTGGAGAAGTGTTCTTGCTGCTCTCTTCCAAAATCGCTACTTTTACTCTCTTATGTGGTAGAATTGACTCTAATACATCCTCAGCCTTGTCTGAACTTGATACTGGCAATCATTCCCCGTTTATTTTATTCTTCGTAACGAATAATCACTATGGGTGGCAAAAAATAACATCAGTAGAATTTAGAAGAACTTATCCATCAAAAGTGAGATTAAAAAAACAGTACTATCTTTCTATACTGTCAAAACTTATGATCCTTTTATTGTCCAAAATTTCTCCTAATTTCTATGTGAGAAGGGTGAAATTATATTCCCATTCTACCCCTGGCTCAAAAAGTGTCCATCAAGAAACAAAAAAAACTTTAAAGCTGACTAGGAAAAAAAGTTGACTCAGGTACTGGGAAGACCTTTCCTAGGTTGGTCTCTATGAAACTGTTATTTGAGGAAGCAACTAGATGATCTAGTTTAAGAATTTACTGAATATTCATTCATTTATGTATTCACTTTTGATACACTCAACTGCAAGTCTAATAAAACACTTCATAATTCATCCAGGAATAGGGAACACTAAAGTAAATATAAACTATTCTCACACCAAAGAGTGTATTCTTTAAGAGAAATCATGTATTAAAGAATACCAAAAAATAACTACACACATAATTATAATGTGCTAAGTTCAAGTCTAGTAACTGGGGAGGGGTGTCTAGTTACTAACAAGAGCCATAATCATAATCAGGTGACAAATGCCAGTTGCATAAGATGTGTTTAATAGATTTTAGAAAGCAACATAGGAAGCAACAGATTTCTTCTTTTAAATAATTGATCAAGCTCTTACTATGTGCCATATGCACTGTGTGTTTTCATACACTGCAGATGTGATCCTCATGGCAAACCTGCAGGTGGAAACTGTTACTACTCTCATTTTACAGAAGAGAAAACTAAGGCTCAAAGAGGTTAAGTACTTGCCCATGATGATGGCAGAGCCAGGAATGAAATCCAGAAGATCTGAATCTTCAAGATCTGTGCTCTGCTCTACTGTAAATGCTTAATAAATACTTTTTTATAAGAAGATTTAATTAAATTTAACTGAAATTTTTAACAAAAAAAAAATGTAAATCCTTCTCTGTTCTCTCAGAGAACATCACTCAGCCTTCCCAGAAAAACAGCTGTGGTTCACCAACACTAGAACCGGGAACAGCCTGGATACTGGAAACAGCTGGGTTGTTCAGTTTTCTTACTAGAAGAATGAAGATTATAATGTCTACTTGGCAGGATTGGAAGGAGGAACTGTACATTCACCTACACCTGGGTCACACATGCATCTGCTCTGCAACCGATAATGTAGTAAAATGCTGAGATACTAAGAGCATCAAGTAAGGCAGATTCTCCCTACTACTATGTGAACTGAGAAGTGGCAGACAACAGATGTGTTGAGAGCTGTGTTGGGGAGCATATGATACGTGCAAATCTCATAGCCCATAGTGGGTGATCAGCGGAATTCCTTTTGTCACCACTTTAAAAGTTCCTATACATCTGCAATTTTTTTGTGTCTGATTTTCCTGGGTACTTGGTGGCCTTTACAGCTGCCAGGAGGAGAGCTGGCCTCTAATCAGAACCTCAGGGAGAGGGGCAAATGCTCTCCCTTTTCCATAAGCCCCCCTTCTCCAGCACTTGAATCGCCGGAATGCCAATCAGTGAATGGCATCCACAACATGTGCCAAAGCCCCTTCCCAGACTTTCTTTGCCATCTTCAGTTTCCGTCAAGACAAGGTCTCTTGGCAACAAGCCCCTAGAAATATGAGGCCAATTTTTATTTATTTATTTATTTTTTACCGATTAGACTAGGAAGCCACAAGTCAGAAACACAAACATCCAGGTTTCTGCTGGATCCGGTTCAGCTGTGCTTGAAGACTTTCACCCCCATCCGGCAAGACAGCCCGACCACACCAGCGAGGTTTCTGCAAGCGCCTGACCCACCAGCAGCTTCTTCTCCCCCACTACCAGGTAGCGGCTTTCTCCTTGCTTTGAACCTGGTTGGAGGGAGAACAGGAGGCGGCCAGAGATGGCGGCTGGCGACAGAGGGAGATGTGGCGGAGGGCATCTCACGCCGAGGAACTTACACGGAGAAACTCCCAGCTCAAGAGAAAGTGGCCCGGGCTGAGGGCAGGAGGAAGGAGCTTCCTTTCAGAGCGCTGCTAATGACCTGCGGGGAAACCGCACAGCAGTCATTTCGCAGATCCGATGGCAGGTCACGGCGACAGATGTTCCCAGCATATGTGGAGAATTAATTACCCACTAGTAAACAAAATCTGTGATGCGGAGAGTCATTTTGTCCAAATTTCTTACGATTTTGCTGTTATTAGGAGCTTAATTTTTCTTGATCATCAGGATCCTCTTGGATTAAAGCGCTCGTTAATGGGCTCTGAGGAACATTCCAAAGAGAAATCAGGGCCTTAGCGGGCTGCGGAGGGAGGAGGAGCGCAGGTCTCAGCAGCAGGGAGGTCGGAGTAACCGAGCGGTTGATGGGGAGGTGTGCTCAGTGAGTGATTAGCAAATTATTTGATTAAAATAGTGGATGCTAGTCATATTTTTTTTAAATATTTTAATGGTTACCTCCTATTTAATAGCGCTTACACTTAATTTAATCGCGTGCTGGGGAACAGCTGGAGTTTCCAAAGGAAATTACAACATCCTGACAGAAGCAGGATTCCAAAGGGTTTTTTTTTTTTTTTTTTTTTTTTTTTTTTTTTTTTTTTTGAGTCGCTTTTAAGATTCTGAACATGTTTCCATCTGCGATCCTGGAAGAACAGTCTGATGCTCATCAGTTAGGAAAATAATTTGAGTCTCTTGATTTTTGTAGGACAATTATTTCTTGGGCCATTTTCGTCAACCACAAAAACTTAAAAATGCAATGATTCCTTAGGTGAATAAATCTGAATGGCTATTGAAAATATGATGCTTTGTCCATTCCAAAGTTTGTAACTCCTCTATACCTTACTTAAATTCCTAAGTATTTGGGAATCAAATCTTTTATGTAACCAATAAGTTGCACAAAATCCATTTGTTTCATCAAACACTGTCCTTAATCTAACTGTCCATAATTAAATATACCCCATTTCTTGTTTTATTCATGCATTCATTTTTTCAATTCATTCACTGTCTTTTTCATTCAAATGACATTTATCGAGCTTAGTGGTGGCAGAACAAAGATGGATAATATAAGGTCCCTGGTTTCTAGGACTCATGCAGAAAACAAACATGTAAACAGACAATTCTCTTGCTACCTCTAACCTCCAGGGCCAGCTCCCTAAAGGCCAGGAGTTCCCCCACCAGCGCCACTCTCACGGTGAGAACCAAAGTAACCTCTAGGGGGCAGTGCTGTCTCCACCCCAGCTTAGAACCACAGCTTTAGGCCTGTGAGAAGTGGGCCAGCGGTTCTCCGGAGTGTTCTTGAGAGGCTTTCAGGACTGGGACTTCTCTGGGCAACATGCACAGGGCAAAAAAGTCTATTGCTGCAAAAAGACAAAATGGAAGAAAACAACATGTGTTAGACAAAGTCCACTTTTATTGCATTTCTTACTCTCGGCATTGATTTCCTGTCCTTTCTTTCTACAAATTTGACCCATCACAGGAAAACAAAATTCTTTGTAAAAAGGTCTATGATATATACTGTCAGTTTGGTATTCATTTTTGCTGCAAGTACTAGGATCTGACAGTTGAAATATTTGGGTGAAACTGCTCTTAGAAAATAAAAAAATTACTTATCCCAATTTCCTAGGTGTTGTGAATTTCTTCCTGAGTTCCCAGAAATTTGAGAGATACATCAGGAACCCACCGTGGATTTTTCTGTATATAGGAGTTTCATTACTTAAAAAATAGACACTTTCTTTGTGAATATTTCGTGAGGTAGTACATCAGTTCTGCTATTTAGCTTATTTGATTTGATATAACATTAATGCTCTTAATTTTAATTATAGTGGTTGGTATTAATGACTACAACAAACAATAATTTACCATGATTGGTGGACTATTGTAAAAATAGGAGATTGACTTCTGTCTTGCATGATAGATGTTCATAAGTAAAAACTCAGAAAGTGAAGGGTCATAGCCCAAAGATGTGAACTTGCTACAACCCCCTTTCTTAGTTGCACATCTACCCACTCATGAACCAGTCTTCTTGCATCTTAGTTCATTAGGTAAAAACAATAACAACCTAATACAATTCATATGTTTTCTTGCTTCTAATCTCCATACCATTGTTTTATTTTTCATTCCAGGGCTTATACATAATTCAATCCTATTTGAACATGATAACATGGCACAGTATGTAAAATATTTAGAAGCAGGCCCAAATAGACCTAGCTCAAGAGACAGCCACAGACAGAGAGTCCTCAGCTGCAATAATTTATTATTCCTTGCAACAAATGATTAAACCAATTCTCTGATTAATCAAAACTGTACTTTGGAACTAGCCACATGAGACTAGAATTTTAAATCATGTTATGCAGACTGTGGCAATATAAAGAACAAGATTGAAAAATTAATTCTATAAGAAATATTTAGCAAATAAGCATTAATCTTCCTTCAGACTTCATGAAAGATCAAAGCCACACTCAAGCAAACTTTAAAATATATGCTTTGCCAAGTACCAAGGAAAATGTCACATTGTTTTAATAGGTGCACAGTGTTACTGTGAATCATTTCTCCTTGAAGGACTTCTACACTGTTTATGACATTCCCTGATGACACCTCTTCCCTCACCACCTTTTCTAGTTACTGTTCATGCCCCCTCCTCTGTACTACAGAGAAAGGCCTGAATTCTTCTCATTTACTGTTGCTACTTCCACAGGCATAATCTAAAAGCACTCCTTCATTTGAGTTAATGTCACTTAATTAGACCCTTTCCCAGTCCTGTGTCATTCACTGAACTTCATATTCATTCACTCACTTTCTTCAAACTTGAATTACATTTTTTTTTCTTTTCCATCCTTGATCTACTTAGTTGATTCATTCACTCATGGGTTGATTCATCAAATATTTATCAAGCATTTCCTAGGTGTACAAAATTCTAAAGAATATCAAGTACACAACAGTGAATGAAAAAGAGATTCTGTTCTCAAGGAGCCCAAACAGTAGAATAATCACCAAGATTTGACTTAGATGGGAGGGAGTGCACTTAGTGTGTGGGTAGAGTGGCCCTTTTCACACACCATAATATATATATATATATATATATATATATATATATATATANTATATATATATATATATATATATATATATATATATATATATATATGATTCTGGTATAAAAACATCAACATCCCATCACATTATCCTGGTATGCAAGAAGAAAACAAACATCCCAACAAACATATTATCCTAGGATACAAGAAAATAATTAGCATGATGTTGAATGATTCAGTGGTATAAATTATGAAGGTAAGTGTAGCTATATTTATTCTATGGCAACATACATTTATGATGAGATATAAACCAAAACTAAAAGAAGTGCATAAGATCTAACACATCCTGGGTACCATCACCCCTAGGCATGTTTTTCAATGAAGGGGGATATAAATCCTAAGATTTTCACTAATGCAATTATAACAATCTCATGTGGACTTCCTATCTTCATGATTACAAATTCTGAAATGCACCTGTTTTACAAAAACTAGATTGTTCTACTAGGTCACTTGTGTTTCCATTGAACTCATTTCTTTCCCAGTCTTTTAACGTTCCCTGTTTTCAGGTTCTACAAATCCTTCCTATCTTTATTTTCTTCCCTACTTTGGTTATTAGACACAATTTGAATTCTTCTATTCCTAGCAATTTATATTACTCCAAGATTACTTCAACTTTATGACTGTAGTACTGACGTCCCACTACTAACCATAGATTCAGGGAGCTTCACAGTGTATAGGTAAAGGCTGCTTTGGTTGGATCCTCAAAATAACTTATCAAATCTTCAACTCACCCTTAACTACCTTGTGCCCTCTCCCACCCCCAACCACCCCCACTAGTCTCCCTGTTAGCTTCTATGAACTTAAGTCTACTGAAATTTTCAAGTAAGGAGAACAAGGTCATTTTAGACTTTTCCAGTTTCCTTCCTTCCATAACAAATAGGTCTGCATCTCCTACCATTCATCTTTTAGAAGATAAAATACCCTTCTTTGTTGTTGAGATAATCCATTTGTGTTCTCCAAATGATGTAGATTCTTCTCCTCTCTTATGAAATTTAGTTCTATCAATTTGTCTATCTTAGCATATTTCACATCTCTCAGTATTCCTCTTTCTTTTCCTGACCCTGTCCATGTGCTGCTGGAATGCCAAAAAAGAGCTCATGAAAGAGTTGTTGTATAATTTCACAACAGCTCAGTAGGTTAATAGTCAGGGCTACTGAAGTTAAGCAGGTTGATGAGTTATTTCCTTCTTTTCTTTCATTTACCACATAATAATATTGCAATTGAAATATTTATCTATCTTAACCAACAATACAGTTAGTCTGAGGGACTCTTTTAAAATATCTTCCTATTTCTCTAGGTACATTATAATATTGCAATTGAAACATTTATCTATCTTTACTGACAATATAGTTAGTCTGAGGGACTCTTTTAAAATATGTCCCTATTTCTCTAGGTAGATAGGTAATGTCCTACTTAATTCAAAGAGTTACTTTTGTGACCACAGTTGTTGGTTTTTTTCCTACAAATTTAAATATTCCTTGCACTTTTTATACTTAAAGCACAAGAAGCTTTGAATAACTAAATAAACATATTAGGACCTATAATTAAGGCTAATTATGAAGTGGGCAAGAGGAGACTTCTACCATGATTGGCAATTAAGAATCCTGGGCATTGAAATTAATTCAGTTTAATTCCCTAATCTGAATACACTAACTTCATAACAAAATTAACATTTAAAACATTAAAAGACATTTATAAAAATTATGAACAAAATTAAAAGACATTTATAAAAATTATGAAGGAAATTCATTTATCTTTAATTGCATTAACAATAATCACTTGATGTTCCAAGCACAACTGAATTCATGTCCTGTTAATTAAAAGTTGAATTTTCCTTCCGTTTGCTGTTTTGAAGGTAAGAGATACACATGTAGAATGACCTATTTACTATAAAGTATTATTGGTATTTTCAGCTAATTGGGCATTGCAATAAATTACCTAAAATAGATAAGTAGTTATAAAAAAGACAAAAAAATAAAAACATATCTAGTGCTTGCTCTCTTTAGTGTCTAGGTTTTCTTTAGAAAAGATCTTTGCCACTGGGTGTGGTGGCACATGTGTATAATCCTAGTGGCTTGGGCAGCTGAGACATGAGAATCCAAAGCCAGCCTCAGCAACTCAGGGAGGCCTTAAGCAACTCAACTAGATCCTGTCTCTAAATAAAATATAAAAAAAGGGCTATGGAAGATGTGGTTCAGTGGTTAAGACCCCTGGGTTTAACCCCTGGTACCAAGAAAAAAAGGCCTTTGCCTTTTGGTGGTCAACAGCATGAGACAGTGGTCCATTTTTCCTTGGCAAACTGCATTTCCTGTGAGCTTGGAGTGTACATCGAAGTTCCATTTCAGAGCCAGCTCACCCTGCAACTCAGAGCCTCCATCTTTGTGGCTTTTACAACTTTTTAAGCTTGTTCAAACGTCTGTTAAAATCTATAGTTGTTACGAAGGAGACCATAAATTTGATCATGTTGAAAACAATGTGAGAAAGAGTAAAAAAAATAATGGTGTTTCCCCCACTGACTCTTAACTCATTTTGTCTGAAAACCTATTGACTTAATTTGCAATGATTTTTGTGGAGTAAATGGATTACTGTCATGTGAACAGTTTGTATGTATGTGCAACTTTTGTTCCCACAGCAAAAATGTTGGCTGAGATGCCAACATCATTAGCTGCTTGCCTTTTATAGTCACCCAGGGAACTCCCATTGAACTGCCACCAAACGAGGACACTTAATCTAAATTGAATAGTGCCCCTAATATTACATTGCCATTTAGCACTCAACTTCCAAGTAAGTGTCAGGGTGGCAGGAGCCAAGTTCTACTCTGGGACCTGAATAGTGATTCATGAATCACTATTAGTGTTTCCAGCCATTACAACAAAAGTATGTAGCTGAAGTTGAAGAAACTATCCATCTAGTGATGCCTTTTTTTTTTCCTCTCTCCATAGTGGTTTATTTTCAAATTGCTCATTCCTTATCTAATATGTGCATCCCACTCATTCCAAGAGTATTTATGTGAAGATAGTAAAGGCCTATCTTCCCATAAATAGGCCTCTCCAGCTAAACCTTTCTGACGGGGTGCATTAGATATGATTATGAGGCCAGGGCAAAGAAA
Source organism: Marmota marmota marmota (assembly GCF_001458135.2). NCBI lineage: Eukaryota > Metazoa > Chordata > Mammalia > Rodentia > Sciuridae > Marmota > Marmota marmota. The sequence goes on along the minus strand of NW_026000016.1, from coordinate 29,675,558 downwards.
GTGAATAAGCAACTTTAAATCATTAAGCAAGAAAGCTTGGGTCAGAAATATGAATGTCAACTATGAGAAAAAGGGAAGGGATGCAAATACAGAGTGAAATCAACAACACCATCAGAGTCTGAGTGGGAAGTCAACACCAAAGTCACAGAAAGATCAGAATCTGGCCTAGACAGAGAAAGCAGACAGGACCACTTATAAAAGGGGTGAAACCCAGAACAACAGTACAAATGGAAGACCATAATGACAAATATCATATATTTAAAAGTTATATCTCAAGCTCTGCCTGAGTTTAGGCTCATGTTCCCAGCCTGGTGCTCCCCCCCAGTCAGGTCCTTAACCCACTCTCTGGGATGCATTTGTGAGGCTGTCCTCCTGGCTTCTGGCCTGAGTGAGAACAGATAAGCTAAGGCAAAGCCTGTCTGAAGACACCTACGCATGGACCAGCCCAAATCCAGAATGGAGACCAACACGTCAAGCTTCTTAGGGAGTCGGTTGCAAAGATTCCCCTTACCCATACTTATCCCACAAAAGATCCCTGGGTAGTTCTAAAGGTCTTTCAAAATGTAACACCTGAGCACAAAATGGAGAAGGATACACAAGTGGGGAAGCTGGTCTGTCTAGACACCCACCCTGGATACCAGAACAGAGAAGTTTAAGCAAAATTGGTCTCTCCTCCTCTGATGAGACAGGACTGGGGCTGAATCTTCATCCTCATGCATGTCCATGCTCTCAGCTCTGCTCTCTGCCTGGACACCTCTGTCTGGTTCCTCTAGAAGGTACCTTGCTTCTGATACTTGATTGCTCTGTTAGTTACAGATCCTTCAAATATTTTTCTTTGGAAAAATAAAATCGGTCTCATGTTAGAGTATTGTAGTATGAATGTCCTCTATTATTCAAACCCAGTTCCAAAGGCCCCTCTTGCCTGGATCTAAGAGCAGAATTGAAAGCACCCCATCATTTTTAGATCCACAGAAACCAAGAGGAGTGTAATCAATTGCCTTAGGTACAAGGCATGCCCTGACAGTGGCTCCTGTGCTATCAGTCCTAGAGGTACCCAGCCAATCTTGTCTCAAGAGTCCTGAAGAACATCATTGCTTTCTGTAAAGGAAGAATTAAAAAAAAAAACATGAAATTTAGAAGGTACTAGAGAATCTATTCAAATAAGAGGGTAGCTGTCTACTGCAGAGAATCAAACTGGACAAACAAGTCTAGCACGTAGCTTTTAGGAAGAGAGTGATTATAATGGAGCACCAGCTTTGGAGTAAACGCTCAGCCTACTAGACAGTCTTAAGATAGCAATGGGTGGGATGGGGATGTGACTCAAGTGTTAGTACGCTTGCCTGGCATGCGCAGGGTGCTGGGTTCGATCCTCAACACCACATACAAATAGAATAAAGATGCTGTGTCCACCGATAACTGAAAAATAAATATTAAAAATTTCTCTCTCTCTCTCTCTCTCTCTCAAAAAAAAAAAAAAGATAGCAATGGGCACTGGAAGTTATGATGCCAGTCTGGGGAAGATTAGTGGTAACCCATAATTTTTATTAACCATACCGGTATACAAAAACAGGCAGGACTTACAGAAATATTACCTTCAATTACATATGTCATGAATGCCTACAATTTTGTGCTCTGTTTACCTCACAAGAGGAAATATATACCAAAGTAAAGAGATTAGCTGAGGTTTCACCAAAAAAAAAAAAAAAAAAAAAAAATCTAAAATAAGTAGGGAGATAAGGTCTGTGTAGAGCTCATCCTAATAAATAAAAATGATGGTACAGTACCAAACCAAGTTTTCTTAAACTGGGAAGTATCATCTTTCTGAATGTAAATATAATTGTGATCTATAATTAGACAGAACTCTTAGTATTGAGCTCATCCATCCCACTCATCTGAAGACTGTCAGTTTGTTTACTATGTCTACTATGCATCCTTGTGACCAAATGATTTTGATTCATATAGAATCTCTTTGGAAAGATGATAAATAGAAAAAGATTTTTTAAAAAAAATTGCCCCATAGGAAGGGGTGTGGCTCTGTGGTTGAGCACCTTCTTGGAATATTTGAAGTTTTAAAAAATATTTTTCAGTTTTTTTTTTTTTTCCGCACTCAGCAATTGGTTTCAACAATGAATCATGAATAACATAAGAACTTCAGGGATTCAGAAATCCATGCTGCTGCACAAGACAAGGAAACTGCAATTTCAGATGTCCTCCCATTACTGCCCAAACAGGCTTAATGAGGAGCCATCTGAAGTGGACTGGATATAGGAGTTTAAATTTATAGGGTTGACAGATATCTTGAAGAATGAATGATATGAATATCTATACACAAAACACAGAGAAATGTAGAACCTGGCTAACTGCCTTTATTTAGAGTAAAAATTAAGCTCAAGATAAGTTACATCCAATTTTGTTTCAAAAGTGGGGACTCATCTACAGAAGATATGTTTTAAATTTGAAAGACCATACAAATATTATGTCTATGTATTAAATAGTAAATCTACCTCTTGACTTTCAAAATAGGATCCATCTATAATAAAACAGTTTTAGTTAACTGTAACATCTTCCTAGGAAAAACTATATCCGACTAGGACAGACAAATTTTATCTGAGAACATTCAAACTACTGCACACAAATGTCCCCCTACCCCCACTCCATCTCCTGTCTGCATCCACGAAAGAGGAATAAACCTCATTTCAATCTGTATAAACAACCCATCTCCATATTTTCTGCGGAAGCTTATATATCGATGATAACATGAACAGTTTTCCAATAAATAAAAAATAAATAACATGATAACATTATGTTTAAATTTTTTCTTTTTTTTCTTGCCTTTTTATTTCTCTTTTTTTTTGGGGGGGGGCTTCAGACAGCAAAATGCTTAAGCACAGAAATAAGCAAAAAAAAAAGCAGTTTTAAGAATATAGGTCAGGACATTAATATAAATTTGATCACCTCCTTTTTATTCTCTAACATTCCCCACAATAAATCAGCCCCATTTCCCCCACCTCTTCCTCACACGCGCTTCACCCTCCCGTCCTGATTTCGGATCGCTGCCGAACGTAAATCTGTGACAAGGGTATCTATATATAATATTAATGGTGCCGAGGAGGGCTGGTGTGAAGTGAGGGAGCTTGCCAAGAAAGGAGCGATCGGAGCCCAGCCGTTCCTCCTCTGCAGTGTGCTCTCCATCATCTGCAGGACAAATGTAATATCATTAGGGGGGAAAAAGGAAAGAAAGAGAGGTAAAAAAAAGAAAGGGGGGTTGGAGGTAGGAAAGTAGCCATTCTGTAAGGAAATGGCTAAGTTGGAGGTTCCAATCAATCTTACTAAGCCAGGTCCCCTGAGATACTGTCAGCCTCTAGGCAAAACAGATTGCTGGAGAGATCACTGAGAGTCAAACAAACAAACAAACAAAAAACCAGGAAAATATAACTCGGTTATCAGAGATTTACTCAACTACCAATTGGCACTATATATTCATTTACCAGGTTAGATCTATACCCAGGAAGGAGGAAAAAGGTTTGCTTTGTTGTAAGATAAAGGAGTCCAGGCAATTGGCACTGTAGGAGGATCTTAACCAAAATCAAGAGCATTCATTGGTGGTGCAAAAGGAAATTATTGCAGATATCTTGTGAGGTAAGGTTTTTTAAAAATGCAAGGAAAGAAGTTTGAATTTGATCTTTACCTAAGGCTAGGTTGGTGTAAGTCTGGGTTTACAAGATGGCAGGACATTCAGTTCCTCTTGTCTGTTCACATCAATCAGCTGAATGTGTGAGACGGTATCCAGTTGAAGATCTTTAATCAGTGATGCTATGTATCAGTTGATGGCTGTTATGGACTGAATGTTTGTGGCCATTCAGAACTTACATATTGGAATTGTAAGCCTCCACGGTGATGGCATTAGGAAGTGGAGATGGTATTAAGAAATTTATAAGGGAATGAAAAAACCCCAGCTCTCTCTCTCCCATTATCTAAGGATGCAGCAGGAAGATGGATATCTGTACACCAGGGAGTGGGTTGTCATAGGTGCCCACCCAAGTGGCACCCTGACCATGTACTTCCAGCCACCAGAACTGTGTGACTTGAGAGAGAGATCAGTATTTGCTGCTTAACACACCCTATCTATGGTACTTTGTCTTAGCAGCCCAAACAGATAACACATGGGCCAACTGAGAGAATGAAACTATGACATTTTTCTTATTTGAGGAGGATGAATGAAATCCAAGTTCCATTACTCCTCTGATTTCACTCAATCACCCTCACTTTACTCAGAGTTTGATTACTCAGATTTGTCATCTAACACACTGTCACATCTACCCATGCAACTGTGGAATTGAACTTGGTAGGTTTTCTCATACATATATTTTTAGAATTTACTTTGAGTAGATTCCCAAGTCCTTTTACAAAAAGTGTCAGAATTAGTCTCAACCTGGTCCAGAGTTTTCTTGCCCAAAGTCACCATCACCATTCACTCTTGATAAATTAGTTTTATTTCAATTTTGATGAACAAAATATTCAAGATAACCAGAAAATGAATAACATAATTAAAAAACCCAGCCTCCCCTTTATATCTCCAGTATCTTTTTGAAGTTTATTCATTAACAGCTCAAAGTAAAGCTCAGTCTTGGTTTGCAAATTATACAAAGCTATTTCCCTTGTCAACCCTTTAATTTAGGGCCCTGTTTACTACAGAAGATGACATATGGGTAGTTGCAGATTTAGGCTCACATACACACAAATGGTATTTAATGCGACCAAATTAAGAAAGTATAAGATCATTTTTAGCTCTATCAAATTCTATTCTTTACACGCTTTCAAGTCATAATCATCAGTAACTCATGGAATCCTGATCTTGGCTAATAATAATTCTTTTCTTGTATGGTCATAATTTTTACTTAATGTAAACTGAGATGTATAAAGTTATGGTAGTTATTATGGAATGAAATCAGAATAACTTGCTTTATTAACAATAATATATATAGGGTATACACAGTATGCTCTGTTACATAAATAAATAGAGTAAGTCTCTAGGCAATGCAGAAACATAAAGCCATTTAAGTAGAAATTTGATTTAAATACATATGGCCAATTATCTAATTCTGACTTTGGAAAGAAATGTCCCCTAATCATAATTCTGACTGCAATTATAATTCACCAGCCCATTCTAAAAAAAATTGAAAACTAGACAAATGAAAAACGAGGGGATACTAGGAAAATTATTTATATTTCCCATTATGTCTCTTTTGCAAAATCAAGAGTAGATGGATTGAAACATGAGAATCAAAGCATTAATGAGAATTATTTTCTTATTATTCTTAAAACAACTAAGCAATCAGTAAATATAATTCACACTAACTTAAAATGAAGATATGATGTATATACCTATTCTGTTTAATTTTGTACCATTTCATTTATGTAACAGTGGAGAAGTTTTCAAAATTAAAAAGAATGTGCCTATAATTTGATTTAGATGATCTTTGTTGGTGACTCATTTTTATGGGTCATCTCTTTGAGATCTTAAATTAGTAGGAAACTAATTTACTTGCTAACATTTAAAAATTTTCTAAAGTTGTCTCCCTAGATAGGACTAATCTTTTATTGTATTACAAAAGTGTTAGAAAACATACAGTACAACACAATTTTTACAATACTTTTAAAAAACAGATCTGTGATTTATTAATTAAACTTCTCAGATGTCTTGATTAAATTCTTAGCTCCTTGTGGATGGAACTGTCCCTCATTCATCTTTTTATTCTGAGCACTGACACAGAATTGGGCCCTGAGCTGAATGCTGTGACTTTGTGTAAGTCACTACCTGTCTACAGGCTTATTATTTCTTTGATTAACTGGAGGTTTGGATGAGATGATCAGAAATTTGTTCTCACAGAGAGAGCTATGATTTGATGAATTATGAACTGAGGCTACAGTACCTGCTCTATTGAGTCTTGATAGTCGTAGGTCGTTGTAGGGGAAATCTTGTAAACATGCAGCAGTTAGATAATAAAAAGCAAAACAAATAGCATCATGGACAAACTGTATGGAAAGAGCTGGTTGGTCATAACCTAGGAAGGAAGAAGGACTTAAAATAAAGAAGACTTTGAGCTGTGTCTCCAATGATATGTAATATTCCCAGTAGGGGAAAAAGAGGGCATTTCACTCTGCAAGAATAGCCTGAGCAAAGATGAAGGTAGTTGGGGCCCATTATATATGAGTGGATATAGTGGAAGATGGATAGGATTTGAGAGGAAGAAGACAGAAGGTTCGGTCATTGTGTGCGACAAGGCTTTAACAGGGGAGGTAGGATTTGAGCCAAACTTTAGAAAATGAATAAGATTTGAAAAGAAGCAGAAGAGGACAAGACAGAATTTAATATGAAGAAGGACATATTTGAGATTATATGTGTGTGTGTGTATATATATATATATGTGTGTGATATATATATATATATATATATATATATATATCATGCTCTATATGTAGAACGGGTCAATTAGAAAGAAGCATTTGATTGAAAATCCAGACTGTAAAAGAAGAGTAGGAAGATTTTGGAGAGCATGGAACACGGCAAACTAGAGAATTTGTCTATTTTTCATGTACTGAGTGATCTTTGGTATTCTAGGTACAAAGCAATCAAATAAAAATAGCACTAGGAAGTCTTGAGTGGTGGTGGAATTCATATTGGTCTAGAAAGTGAAAGAACCAGTAGGGAAACTTTTATCCAGATGTGTGCATGAGATGATGAATAAAGAAGAATCTCAGGACTTAGTTGACAAAACAGATATATTGGACATATAAAAATGCTTCATTCATTTTGAGCATTTTCATTATTAACATGAATTGCCATTACAAAAATGCATCAGGTATTTCTCCAGATCTTCCAGAGCAGAGGGAACTCATTGGAAAGTAACAAAATTGTTTAAAATGTTTGGTTGCAGGCAGCATAAATTGGAATCATAGGTTACAAAAACAGGAATTCAATTATTTCACATGATGGCTGTTAGAAAGTATTTACTCTTTAGGTTCAGCTAGTTGGTAGACTATTCTTTTACTCTGACATTCTTAAGATAGAGATGTTTGGGCTGGGGTTGCGACTCAGTGATAGAGCATTTGCCTTGCGTGTTTGAGGCACTGGGTTCAATCCTCAGCACCACATAAAAATAAATAAACAAAATAAAGGTATCAAGTCCATCTACAACTGAAAAATAAATAAATAAATAAATAAATAAATAAATAAATAAATAAATAAAAGATAGACATGTTCATCTTTATGCTTTCTCTCTCCTGGTCCCAATATGGCTGCTACATCTCCAGACATTTGATTCATTTTTATGGCGACAAGAAAACATAAAAATTTATCCTCTTACACTAGGAAACCAAAAAATCTCTAGAAATTCCCAGCAGAATTTCATTTACATCTTACTGGTCAGCTGATGGACATAGTCATTTCTATCAACAAGGGGTTCTAAAAATATGTTTCCTGGGAGCATTGGATACTAAAGTCAGGATTCTGTTAGCATAGCAAGAAAGAAAGAAAAATTAGTATTATATAAGCAATTAGAAAATTGTTCCAGAGTATGCTTTATAAGAGTAAATAAAAATTCTAGAAGGTGATTACCAAAATTGTTCTTCTGATTGTCCATCTCCGTGAATGGCACCCATCTGGCTGTACCACAGAAATGACCTCATTTAGTTATTCTGCCTCCATTATTTTATACTGTCACTATCTATTTTCTGTATAATAATAAGGAGAATTTTTATAGGAGGAAGTTGTAGTTTACGTAAAGATCAAGGAAAATGGGAATACTTCATATCCATGTGGCCAAGTTTTAGTCTTAAATAGTTTTATTATTAAATATTGAAGGTAAGTTAAATAACTTTCATTTACCCACAAAAAACACAAGAAAATATATTAAAATTATATGGAAAAGGAATTAATAAAGACAAAAGATTAATAAACATCTCCTTGGAAAACGAGTAGGATTTGAAGAGAAGCAGAAGAGGACAAGACAGAACTTTATATAAAGAAAGATATAATTGATATTTATATTTAAGCCAGGAGAACAGTTTTCGAAATAGAAAAAAAATCACAAAATTGATGAGTAGTCAAAAAAGGTAATATTTTGAAAAGACAGATAGGGGAGGGAATTCCTCTGTCTGCCTCAGCTCCTAACCCCATCCCTACCACTTTCTCAGCTCTCTCTAGGAAAATTCTCTTCTCACTTTCGTGTCTTCGCCATTTCATCTTGTTAAAACCTTCTCATGAGCACTTAAACATTCTCAGGTCTTCATCCACCTAGGTAAAAAACCCTCACTTGATGAGTCTGGTTACTTTTTTTATTCAGGCCAGTTTCCTTAAAAAAAAAGTTCTTCGGAGATGTTTCTTCCAATTCCACATTTCTCACAAACCTCATCATCAACATGAATATGGTGTCTGCTAACCTTACTCAAAGATTTCTTTTGCTGGAAATAATAAAAATTACTTGTAACTTGAGAATAAATCCAGCAGAAATAATATGATCAAATACATGTCATAGAGAGCATCTTTTTATATAATAGAAATATACTAGATGCATTCTTAGTATAGTGAGAAACAAAATATATTAGCTATGTTAAAGATATCACATGTTATAGATGGCTAACCCTTCAATGGCAGTCTAGCTACATGGCTTGTAGTGTCCCTTCCTGTGGGAGAATTATACATTTGCATCTTGATGACAGTAGTACTTGCCATGTGATTTGTTTGGGCATTTTATTTTAAGCAGAAGTCATAATAATATTCCTAAACCAAAGCTTTAAAGACCATCTTATTGTCCCCCCCCCCACCAAGCCTCTCATCTCCTATGAGATTGCAGTATTCCTGTTAGAGGTGACAGTCACAGCTTAAGTCTAGAAAGAAGGCAAAAGAGAGCAGAATTAAGGCTGACAATGCTCATGAACTGTGAATGAGAAATAGGTCTGTGATGATGAAAGCCACTGAAAAGCAGGGGTCTCTACTACCAAAATCTAAGTCAGCTTAAGTAGACTGATAAGGCACTATCTCATTAATATCCTACATTTTTCTGACAGTCCTAGCCAATGTGATAAGGCCTAAAAAAGATATACAAATATAAAATAAATTAATGTCATCATGGGACTCCAAGAGAATCAACTGAAAATCTATTAAAATAATTAGAATTTGGAGCTGGGAGCAGTGGCACACACCTGTAATCCAGTGGCTCAGGGGGCTGAGGCAGGAAGATCCCAAGTTCAAAGCCATCCTCAGCCACTTAGTGAGGTCCTAAGCAACTTAGTGAAACCCTGTCTCTGAATAAAATATGAAAAAGGGTTGGGGATGTGTCTCTGTGGTTAAGTGCCTCTGGGTTCAATCCCCGATACCACAAAAAATAAAAAAAAAAATGAATAAAAAAGAATTTGGGTCAGAAACATTTATAAAAACTAAATCTTCCTTTATATCACAAATAAACCAGTTATAATTAAAATGTTGGAAATTTAAAACAAATGAGCAAGACTTATGTAACTATATTAAGAAAATCATTCATTTGACTTTTCATAAATATATCTTCAGTGCCAAGTACCAATGTGGGCTCTGATAATTTGCAGTGAACTGGACACTGCTTGCCTGGAGCTCAGAGCCAACCTAGGGATAAAAGACAAACTAATATATAGTAAGTGAGGTAGGGACTGAACTAATGAGAAAATTTAAACAAGATTGGGGGGACTGAAAAGATGGGGGAAAGCAAGAGAGGACATGCTAATATATGGAGGGTGGCCAAGAACTTTAAGAAGTTGACACTTAAGTAGAGTCCTATGATCAGTGAGGAGTAAGGAAATGTTCCAGGCAAAGGGTACAAGCACAGAGGCCCTTAAGATGAGAAGGGCATGATTCTGGACTATTGAGATGGCCAATATGGCTGAAATGGAGCAGTTGAAGGAAAGGTAGTAGGAGATGGTGATCCCGAAGATCATTGGGTGTAGCTGGTAATGGTGGAGCACACAGTTTTAATCTGAATGAGATGGAAATCATAAAGTTTTATTGAACAATATTAAAGTCGACAGGAATAAATGCAGAGATAGCGCCCATTTCAAGATTAAAGGCTCAATATTCTACAGATGTCATTTCACTTCACAGTACCATAAAAGATTACTACGGGTCCCAAAACATCTCAATAAATTGTATTTAGAATTTGACAAATTGACTTTTGAAAAAGTTTATCTTAAAAAAATATGTACAGGGACTATTCTAGAAACTTTTATATATTTAAAAATAATGAGAGCTGGGTGGTAGAGCACCTGCCTCGCATGTGTGAGGCACTGGATTCGATTCTCAGCACCACATAAAAATAAATAAAGATATTGTGTCCATCTAAAACTAAAAATATATTAACATAAATAATGAGGTATTCAGCCAACCAGACATTAAAATATGTTTTTAGTCATAGTAAATAAAAGTATCTGATATTATATGGGAACAGATTAATTAAAAGATAGAGCCTCAGAGTATCTATGGGAATTTCCTACATAAGAAATGTGTCATCATAAATAAGTGGGTAGAAAATGGATTTTTCAGAAGATTCGGTCAATTAGTTAAACATTATGAAAAGTAAATCTAGTTTCCTATCTCATACCATACAAAATATATTTTCAACGAATTATAAACACTTTAACTGTATAAATACTAAAATAAAATATAAGAATTTTTTTCTCATTTACAATATTTAGTTAAGGAAATCTTTCCTCATGTCCTCGGTGAAAGGAACTAAGAAATAAATAACCAAGAGATTGACCATGTGGAAATTTAAAGCTTCTGTATGGAAAGAGAATACCAGAAATAAAGTTAAAAAACAAATCACAATCAGAAAAACTATTTTTAACTCTGTGACAAAGAGATACATCTTTGCTCATTGGTATAAAGAATTCCTATAAATCAACAAGGAAAAAGTGACTCGTCTAATAGAAACAAAAACAATAAACATTTATTCTTTCAATCTACAAACATTTGTTAAGCAAGTGGCTTCTCCCTGTGCTGAACAAGAAGTATAACATTCTAGAGGGAGGAAATGCATAGTAAGTACATGGAAAATAAATAAACTGAGACTGAAATAACAAGGAGCCAGCCATTAAAGAGTTCAAAGAAAATTCTGGGAAGAGACAAGAGAAGTCGAGGAGCTAAAAGGTAGAAAAAGAGGGTCATATAGCAAAGGGAAAGGGTAGGAAGTTAAGCCTTGAGAAGTATCAGAATGTTAGGTGGTAGAAAAGATTTTATGCTAACCACAAAAGAAAGTCATTGGACAGTTATACATAGCTGAATGATAGGATCTGATACTCAATTTTTAGAAGACCAGTTTGTTTGAAATATGAGTAGCATGCACGAGGCATTGGGTTCAATCCTCAGCACCAGAGAAATGTAAAATAAAGATATTGTGTCCACCTAAAGCTAAAAAACAAATATTAAAAAAAAGAGTGGAAGCTGAGAGATTAATTAATAGGTATTTTTAGTAGCCAGATGGAGAATAATAGGTGAAGTTGGACTCCCATTTTCTGGACTGATAGTCATACATGGGGAATATTTTTCTAGATATTGTCAAATTGCCCTTTTAAAAAAATTAAAGCATTAATTGTATGAATATGCTTATTTCCCATCATTCTTCTTAAGATATTCCTTTTTATATTCTCTGGCAACATGATAATCAAAATTAAACTTACATTTTGCATTTATTTGAATTGTAGTAAGATCATGTATCTCTTATGTGTAGTTGACATTTGTAGATTTTTTTTTTAAGTTGCACACCTAATTCAGTAAATTATTTCCTCTTCATCTTAACCCATACGTCCACAACTTTTGACACTTGGACCATTTCCTCTCTTTTGAAGTACTTTGTTCTAAAGTCTTCTTAGGCATCACAACACCCTGGATTCCCAGCTCACACTTTGTCCTCTTTTTCCGAGGATCCTTTGCAGGCTTCACTTTGGCTCACCTCTGAAAGTTGAAGCACCTAAGGATGTTGACCCTATTCTATACTCACCTTCTCCCCTAGATAATCTCACCATCTCAGGCCTTTTGATACCATCCCACATCAATCTCTCTGCTCCTACCTTCTCCCCTGTTTTCTAAGTATTTTCACTTACATCTTGCAGATGTCTCAAAATTAACCTCTCTGAAACATATTGGCTAGCAAAATTGCCAGAACTTGCTGCTCTCCATCTCAGTGAATGTGCCTTTATTCTCTCAGTCACTCGATTCCTTCTTTCTCACTCTCTCTACTCTATATTTTTAAGGATCTGTCCTCTAAAAACAAAGAAAATAAAAAGAAAAAAATGGCAAATGGGAGTCAAAATAAAAGGACAAGAATGTCTGCTTTACATTGTAATAATGGGAAAAAAACAGAAATAAGCTAAATATGCATCATCAGCGATTAAGTAGACTGTGATATAGACATTGAATGGGAGAAGATGAAGCCTTTACAAAGCACAAAATAAATTTACCATTAAGTGAAGAGATCAGGTTGCAAGGCAGCTTAACATCAGACTGGGTGAAGACAAATTGGAATGCAAAATGGAAAGTGTTCTTCAGAGGGTAGGATTCCAAAGTCTATACATTGACTATTTTTGCTTTGTTTACATTTTTAATGAGATACAGTATCATTTTTATCACATAAAATCAAAACTTTAAAAAACAGGACTGACAAAGTGAGGATTAATGTAGAGGATCACAAACGAGCTCCTTCTCATTTTAAATTTCCAAAAAAAGGAATGTCATTGGACATCTAGAAGCTCCTGACCACAGACAGCTCAAACAGAGAAGTATCAAAGAAGTGGAGGTCATGCTTCCTCAGCCCTAAAGCTCTTCAAGGTTTGCAAAGGTGTTTAACAAAAATCATGAGCTGGGGATGTGACACAGTGGTACAGCACTTCTCTAGCATGTGTGAGGCCCTAGGCTTGACCCTAGCACCACACACACACACACACACACACACACACACACAACCATAAAACTGAACGGAACTGGGTCATAGATACATTAATGCAGTGACCATGGCATATGTCCAGCTATTTAAATACTAGTTGAATATCCTTGATCCAAAATATACCAAATCTAAAATACAATGTTTTTTTACATTCTGACATGACCCAACCAGTGTAAAATTCCACACCTGACTTCATGTGACTGCAAAGCACACTAAATGTGCACTAAAAATATTGTGTTGTGTTTAGTACAGGCTCACTAAAATATTGTATAAAATTATCTTCAGCCTATATCCATAAGGTATGTATAAAACATAAGTGAATTTCATATTTAGATTTGGGTTTCATCCCCAAGATATGCAAACATTCCAAAATCCAAAAGAAATTCAAAATCCAAAACACTTCTGACCTGAGCATTTCAGATAAGGGTGTTCAACTGGCATTTATGCTTTTAGAATGAGCTACTAAACTTATCCGGAAATCTTGACAAAAGATGGTGGTTGGTTTGGTCTAGAGAAAAAAAAAAAAAACACTGGGCTGGAAGAAGTATCTTTTGAATATGTCATCTCTAGTGTGACCTTGGGTTCCATGTGTAGTCTCCAAGTCTCAGTTTTCTAATCTGTCAAATGAAATTATTGCTACATGCCTTTTCACTGTATGTAGTTGTTTTGCCAGAATCAGATAAACAAATGAATGCAGCCCCACACCAAGTTAAGAGTAGTCGATACTTAAGAGAATCTTTAATAAATTTTTTGAACAACTTATAATTATTCCCTCTCAAACTATGATACTACTTCTATAAGCCTCTTTGATCTAGGGTGAAAATATGTCCCAAAAGGTTATATTTGTGTTTTACTTTATTTTTTTTTTAAATTCGTAGTTGTAGATGGGTACAGTGCCTTTATCTTATTATTGATCTTTATATGGTGCTGAAGATCGAATCCAGGGTCTCACACATGCTAGGCAAACACTCTACCACTGAGCTACAACCTCATCCCCACAATTTACTTTAAAATGCCTCAAAAATTAAGATGAGTTGATGGATGAAAAATGGATAGATATGTGACAAAGCCAGGATAGTAAATATGAATGACAATATTGAGGTAGTGGGTATAAGGGTATTCACTGTCAAATTCAACTTTCTGTATGTTTTAAAATTTCAGAAGAAAATGTTGGAGCAACACTCATTAAAAAGAGAAATTTACTGTTTTCCTTCAGTTGTGTAAAAGCAAGAGACTTAGACTCATATACATAGGCAGAACTCTGTGCTGGTAGAGGGAGAGTTGTATGATGCTAATTCAAATTCCTGCAGTTCTATGTCAATTGATGATGTCATAAGCACCAGTTAATAAAGCACAGCCAAGCCAAAGCAAAAAGCAAGGATATGGCAACAGCGTTCCAGGACTGCTTAAACACAGAATCAAGACATGGCTATTTAAAGTAGGAGATACAGCTCTGTAGCTCTATTGCTCTGTGACCTCAAGAAAAGAGTTTAACCTCTCTCTCTGCTTCAATTGTCCCACTGAAAAATGGTGACTGCTACTGATGATCAAGAAGCCACTGAGAGCCTTACAGAATGATTTTTAAAGCACTCAAAAATGCCTTATACAAATTAAACATTTCCTTCCCTCATCTTGTTGATGACACTTTTGAGTATTTCCAGAGATATTCCTGAGAATTTTAAGATGTGGTTCAATATGCACTTCCCTTCCTGTCCTCCAGGGCCTAGCAGAGTGCCTTATACATAGTAATCACTCAATAAATATTTATTGATTTGATCTGATAACCTAACAGTGTTAGAATGCATTTATTCAGAAAACATATTAGTTATTTGATTGTTACAATTGCCTCGACCTAAAGTACACATTGCAAACCTTGAGACCCGTCTGATACAGCAGAAACTAAGTTTGGACGCTAATCCTAGGAGACCTTGAAGCGAAGGCAACATTATGTCTAGGGCTTGCTTTTTTTTTTTTTTTCCCACAGTGATACATACCACAGAGTCAAGAGAAGAGATAATAAATCTAATTGATTGCCTCGTTCGTTATCTTAACACGGAGTCAGGCACACACTGTGCTGTAATATTTAAATGAAAGCCACACAGAGTCAACATGATGCCAGGGATGAGAATAGACCGAGATTCTTAATTCTGAAAAAGTGTATTGGTAATCAATTGGAATGCGAGAGCAATTGAAAAGCTGTCCAATTTTCAATTGCAGTATAAGTTGGGAAACAATTTGAAAATAATAGCTCATACAAAGAGTTTTTGAAGCAGTCAATATGGACTTCATGTGAAGGACAAATAGGAATTTGGCAACATACCCCACTTCAGCTACTGCACGCATCACAGTAGCTAGCACCCGCCAAGGGGTCCCCCTCAGAACAGAGTGTGAAGGCTTTCAGAAAAAGCTCAGCTCTATGGAGATGCTATTAAATGGGATAGTCACTGAAAAAGCATTTCCAATGAATGAATGCACAGGACTACAGACATTCCTATTAATAGGTAATCATTATATGTGTATTTACATATGCATTTTACAGAATGTAGTCACAAGAGAGGCTTCTGTGCTAGAGCTATGTTAAGAAACTACTCATAGAAGTGGAGATTTCTTCCCCCATCACCCACAGATTCTGATCCATTGTTAGGTCCACCCCCCACCCCCAGTATAAGAGCTTAAATGTTTTTTTTTTATAAAAACAAAATAAAAATCTGCAGGTTGTTATTTATTTACATGAAGGGGGAAAAATAGTTTATTGGCTAAATTTCACTTTATCACAAACTATGGAAATAGAAAAAGTTGACCGAGCTCTTGACATTCTAGAGGACTGCATCTATTTTTTAAAAGCTGGTGTAAGCTGAGGGAACCTAAAAGAAATTATATAGAGGGCCCCATCCACTCCATCCCCACCCTGCTTACACTTCTCTGTATCCGGGTCCAACATTGTACTATACTCCACAGCTTGTACTGTGCAAATATTTATTACCATTGGAAGCAAAGCAGCACTTAATTGAGCCAGATATTTTATTGTACTACAAATGAATTTAACTCCAGTTTTAAAAATAGTGAGTATTCCAGAATGAAATAATTTTTCTAAAGTTCTATCAGACTGATATATATATATATATATATATATATATATATATATATATATATATATATATATATATATACACACATACATACCCCCTACCCTGCCCCCTCAGTCTCTTTAGAAGCATATCTTTGTCTTATGATCTTAACAAATACACCAAGGCCTCTTTCTGGGACCATTTAAATTTAGTGTGCCTTAGTATCTCCCGGATGGCGTCTGAAACTCCCTTCCAACCCCAGGTTTTCTATTTCCAATGGAGGCACATTTTCCTAAGGCCTTATTTCCATGCCTACACAAACAGCAGACAGCTGTTTGCCCACACTGACTGCACTGGACCCACACAGACATACAAATGAGGTGATGCATACTTAGTGCAGTTGCGTGTTTATTATATTTACTCACTTCCTAATAGGCCTGCTTGACAGGGGCTAAAGGAAGAACTTCTAAATGTAGAACTAGAATGTGGACAATATGCTATTTAAAAAAAAAAAAACACATTGACAAAACATAAAATTATGTGATTCCAGAGAAGGATTTCCTTAATCTCTAACTATAGTGGCTAAATTTAAAAAAAAAAAATCCCAAAAGGTTAAAATGAGTTGGAGTTAAATAACTGTGAAATTTGCATTGTAAATAGCGTATTACTTTCCTCTATGCTTCAAGTCATCTCTGATTACTGTTGTCATTTCTTTCAAATTTGAGTTCACTCTAAAAACAGATTTTCTTTTCCACTTATGCTGCTGCTGGATTCTAGGATGGAAGATGTTGTTTTCTTTAGCAGAGGTTCCTAACCCAAGGGCAAGCTGTCCTTGAAGGAACCTGAGGACAGAAGTCAGTTTGTACATACCAAGACAGCCATGTCATGAAGACAAAAGACCTTTTTTCCATGTGTTTGTAAATGCAGTAATTAACAAAACTTTGAAAATTCATTTTAAAACATAGGTATTGTGCATCTGCAATCATACATTGTCCTTTTTATATTTCTCAAACAGGCACTAAAATATAATTGCAGTCATATACAGGTTGTATAAGTTTGATAATTTTTTATTTAAAGATTCCCAGCCTCAAATTGGATGTGATTATGAACTACTGCTTTATATAATCTTTGTTTCTCTCCTGTTACAAAAAGAGAAGAAATGAAAGGACAAAAATCTATAATGTCTACAAAGTTCCCAAGTTAATACTAAAATAGGAATAATCACACCAAGTTCTTAGAAGTCCTTACTCCTCCTCCAAACATCAAACCTCAACAACCCAATGAAAATCAATAATTTCCTAAGGTTGCCAATCACAGATTCAGCAAGTACAAGAGGGTCCATATATGAGTCTTATGAATAGGTTGAATATTTAATTTGGGGGAATCTTAGAGAAAAAATTTACCATAAGTATATACATAGAAAAGTATACTTTCCTCAGTATTCTATCAACAAAAAAAATCAAACTATTCTTTCCCATTGATATACTTTTGCTGGATTTTTAACTGATTTCCTAAAGATCCTGTTTTTATAGCCAAGATAAGAGATTTTTAGGCATCTCTTTCTTTAACTCTAGATAGAATGGCATTAGCACCATTCTGGGCCAAAATATATGATTTCTCTTGTATTTTTAGTGATTTCCAAAGAAAATAGTTCCAGACTTTTTCTAGTTATAAATTTCAGTATAATCTGCCCTGTCCGATTATCTCTGAGATTTCTAACCTCAACCTCCTTCATGCATTTTAAACTTACTGTCTCTTTTCCCACTCTGGTGGAAATTGGAAACATTTGATCACATTTTCCTTAATCTCTTAAAACTTCTTATATAATACAATATTAATCACAAATCACCTCATAAACTGGGAAACTAAAACTTCTTATGTCTTTGCTCTTTGCCTAATTTGGACATTCTTTCATGTTCCTCTGACTCTCCTAAGACTTATTTTAACATATCCCATTTAAGACCTTGAAACTAGGTTTTGATTGCTGTCAATATAACAATAGGATTAGTGAATTATTTCTTTGGCTTCTTCTTCTGTTTGTGCTTCCAAGAGCATGGTCTTACAAAGATGCTATAGAGGTGAATTAGATTCAGTTTGTGAAACACTGTGGAAATGCCTTTTTAGTCATTTCTCAAGCTAAGATTTTATTTTCCTAGAATCATCTTTTACAAAATGAAAATCCTTTGGACAAAGGTGTTTGCTGTTAACTATTGAAAATACAACACGTCTTAATGGAAATACATAGCATACATTCCAAACAAAATTTTTTTTCTCTCTGCATGTGTATTTTCAATGAATATCTCACTAATGCTTTTGCTCATCTTGAAAATTTTTCTAAGTCAACACAATTGAAGAAATCCATGAAGATAGTAAATAATGTTCCTATAGGAAGTAGTACCCATTGGAAGGACAGGAAAAATATCTTCAGTCTCGGGAATACTAGTAATCATGATGCTTAAAATTTCCATTTTTATTCTAATCCTTATTACCAGAGTTTGAAGTTCTAACCCTTCATTATTGGATCAAAGTATCAGGCTAATTAGCATTCCAAGAGATTATTCTCTGGTCTGCAAATCACCAAGAATCCCGATGCTCTTCCCAGCTTCCCAGCTTCCCAACTCTGAGAAACAGCCCAAGAGCTTCAGAAGAAGCCATTAGCAAATCTATTTTCCAAATTCCTGTTGCATTCATTATTCATGCTATAAAATATATTACTTTATTGTGTATTGTAATGTTTGACCCAGTCTCTTCCTGTGTGTCCGTTCTCCCTCCCCAGTACCATTTTAAGATAGAGTCATCATCAAATTATGATTTTTATATTAAGTAGATGATGAATACCATTAAAGTCTTAATAGAGAAATGAAGAGTACCAGTGCAATTCATTTTTTTCTTAGTAAATACTTTATCCAAGCAGGTTCTTCATTGCCTTTTGGCTTTATCACTTGGCTAGCTCTTGTTCCTTTTTTTTTTTTTTTTTTTTGAGAAAGGGAAGGGGATACCACTGAGCCACATCCCTAGCCCATTTTACATTTTAATTAGAGACAGGGTCTCACTGAATTACTTAGGATCTTGTTAAGTTGCTAAGGCTGGTTTTGAACTTGGGATCCTCCTGCCTCAGCCTCTGGGACCACTGGGATTACAGGTATATGAGGCTTGACTAGCTCTTTCTACCACGTCCTAATAGACGTGTATACTCCAAAATCTGAGAACTAATTTTTCACCTGCATACGAGGGGGAGGTAGTCTTTATTGGGCGCCAACACTGTGTGGGTCTCTGTTAGGTATTTAGACCTTATTTCGCCTACTATTGAAAACCTATTCTGACAGCTCAACACCTCCGCTGTCACAAATCCACCTTTCTACTGTCAGTGATATCAAGGTAGTTTTTTGATACATGTGTCTATAATAATCCCATCTTCATTAAAAACAGATCTCTGAAAACTGGCTGTATTTTTAGTCCACACTTGGTCTTTATAGAAGAAAACTATAACTGTTCAAAGAAATTTACCCCCCCCCCCAAAAAATGACCTTTTGGAGGTAGATAACTTACTGGTTTTTATTTCTCAAGTCAACAGAATAGAGGTTTACCAAATAGTTGTGCATCTAACCACTTAGTCTGTAATGAGCCGGGGGCTCCAGGGAGCCCCAGGGTGTTCCCCCATGCAGCTGCCTAAGAAATAACCAGCAATCAATGTGCCTACATCAAGGCAGCAGCAGTGCTGAAATGGAATGCAGAGTTAAATAAAACCCTCACTCCAGATTTCTTTAATGAAAGGGCCTATTTTTTCCTTGGAGTAGCTCTGAAACAAGGTTCATTCTCCAGGCGAGAATGACTGTGCTTTGCTAGCTGATTGCTCGTGACATAATTAGCTGACAATCTGGCACCGGAATATTATGTGCGAATAGGACAACAGTGCAAGGGAGTGTGGTAAGGTTAACCAATTTGGAAGCCTCTCAACATTAAAAGAAATTCTGAAAAAATAGATGATCCCCGGGTGCTGATCTTTTAAGCTGGAATCAATGTGAGTCATTATAGTAGAGGGTAGAAAAAGGCAAACAATGACAACATATTACAGGTTTAGAAATACTTATCACAAGGAAATGCAAAAGCTCCCATTTGATCCTGCCCTCACTCCAGTTTTGCTAGTGGAAGAGTCTGAAGAAGTGGTAAATTAGTGATTTTAAGATTAGGGAGCTGGTGTTTAGAATTTGCCATTCCAGTGTCTGCAAGCTCAACGTTTTGCTCCCGAGGAGATTTGAGGGTTATTTTTCTGTGACTTTATCTTTGGATGATTTGGGCGGGAGGGGGGTGGTGGTAGGGG
>NW_026000016.1:29613248-29655184 GCF_001458135.2 Marmota marmota marmota | reverse complement strand
GGGGGGGGGGGGGAGATTGCCACAACTCTGAAATCTATGATGCAAACATGAAAACTGAGGATGGGAAATGAAAGAAAACAAAACAGTAAAGTAGACTATGTACATTTTTAGAAGTAAAAAAAAAAAAACACCTTAGCTACATGCTTTTAGAAGTTTGTTAGGACATTAGAAGTGAAGTCTGAATTTTTCTTTGAAGGCAATAAGCTGTTCAGTTGCTGCCATCTTATGTCTCAATCAATAGCTGGTTTTCTCTTCCCTTTTTTCTGTTTTTTCTTTACAGAGTGGAGTTTATAGTTTGTGGCTGTTCTGCCACCTTTTTCTTCTTCTGGGCTGTCAGATTTCTAAGCAGACCTGGAGGGAGAAAGCCTGAAGAACTTGTGAGTGAGTCCACAGCTGCCTGTGTTGAGCACGGTGGGTTTGATTAAAGGGGAGCGCCCCCCTGGCTCTCACAGATACATCAATCACGTTGATCAGCCCCCGAAAGGCAACATATTGTCTGGGACTCAGCCAAGGAGGGATATCAATTTCACGATTGCACTTATGTCTTTCAGCCAGGAACCAGTTTATTTTTGGCGGCTGAAGTCTGAGACCCACTTTGGAAACAGCGTTTACACTTTCACGCTTTCCCCCAGCTTCTCCGAAACTTTGTCTCTAGTCAAATAGAGCATCTTTACAGAGCAAATTCTGCTCTGCCTCCCTTTGAGTTTGGAGTACCACATTTCTTCTCCACCAGTCTTGTTTTGTGTGTTTTGACAGAGCTTTGAGGGTTCACCCCCACTTTTGTATTATTAATTATTCTATATGGAAAGATTTTGTGATGGAGGTGGGTGCGTCTCCTTTTAAAGGAAGACCTAAGAAAGCAACATCATCAGAACTGGCAATATTAGGAGATTTTAGAAGAAAACAAAAAGGTATCCTAGAATCTTCAGTTCCTGTTGTGTGCTGATAGCAAAGTAACAGTAGTCAATAACACTATAAGAAAGTCAATCCCAATGGGCACATCTGTTTTTAAAATCAGGTACATGGTATGACTAAATGTATTTAAAAAGATTTTTAATATTGCATATTACAAATTGTGAAAAATTATAGCATAAAACCTCATCAACATTCCATAATCTGCTCACATAAAATTCTGACCCGTGACCACTCTGTATTATCTCTTTACCTTAAAAACACAAACTCCTTTTAATCCATTTATTGTGGTTGTTCTTTCGTATTTGCCCACTTCTCATTCTGTACCTTTTTCTCTGGAATTCTGGCCCACAAAGAATAAGATGCTTACCAGGAAATGCATTGTAATAAAAATTATATTTATCATTAAAACAAATATTTGAAGAAAAAAAAGGAAAACATAACTTTTAAAGTCCATAAGTAAAAAGTACATTTTCCAACTATTAAACAAATCCTGCAAAAATATTCCAGGCTCGTGAATTGAAACAGATAATTAGAGCATATTGTCTGGTCAATTTTATAAATTGTACATTGAATTATAGAATTAAATCCAATGACTTTTAAAAATAAGTCCCTAGTTGGTTTTAATAGTCAAAAATTTAAAAAACAATATAAAATTCAAAAGCCAAATATTGTATAATCCTGCCAAAGGTTTAATTAGTGACTTAGCATCTGTAAAATTCTCTAATAATAAATATTGTCCCTACATATTATGTACATATTTGTGAGTTTTCATGTGTATTCAAACTTAAGGTAGAATTACTATAAGATTCTTTTCTTTTTTAATACCCTGAACAGATAGATTTTAACACCAGTTTCAAATACTGAATTTGACATATTGTTTGAATCACTTTCCTTCAGTAAAACAGGTCCCAATTAGAACTGCATAGGAAATAGTTTTGTCACAATCTTATTTATTTATATATTTTTGTAAATCATCAGAAGGTAAAACTTTTCTTCAATTATTTTCTCAGCAGCCGGTAAAAGGACATGATCATATTGTGTTCCTGAAAATCAACTCGAGTTCTCAGATTCAGTTTTAGTGATTATATTACAGGCATTTGGAACTGTAGTAAGTGTGAAAACCTTATTGTGTTTAAATGAGGTTAAGATGTGCTAATTATCATCAGCAATAACTATCTTTGAAATGTATGGATTCTTTAATTACCTTTAAATGCTTTCCTTAAATTATTTTAAAATGCTTCCTTTTTGGATTCTGGGACTACAAATGGCTCTTTCACAGACTGTGTTTACAATTTCATCTTTATATCTATAAACAATCTTACTCAGAACTATTTTATTTAGTATTTTTAATTAATACAATGTACTGCAAAATCTAATTTTAATTTCTATGCCTGTTATTTCTCCAAAGGAGCCTGTTCTGTTGTGCAGTCAAATTGATCTTGGAGGACAAAAATACAAACACTTTTAGATCAACCACCATTAAGATAAAAATCCTTATTTTTAATCTCATGCCTTAAATATGCTTTTAAGTGACAGCAATGTCTTTCACTGAATCATATATAGAAGATAAACAATTGAGGTCGGTACTGTGGCATCATCTGTCACGGTGTGATGTATTTGAGAATATATGGGGAAACATATTTCTCTAAAATTTGGATTTTGATGAAGTGAATGTTTTGTATTAGTTTTGATTAATTCTTAAGTTAAAAACGTTTGTTTCTCTCTAAATCATATATGAAATCTTGGAATAGAACATACCGTTAAAAACTGGAGGAAAGCTATTATTAAAATAATAAAGCTATTATTTGCCTAAATGAATTTCATAATCTGTGATAATTTATCATTAATTTAACTGAGTTCCTTGACTCTTCATCTTGATTTTCCTGCTAGATATCTACCACTTCAATACATAGCCAATATTACCATGCACTGAACTAAGTCAGCAGTTTTGACATCTTCATTTCAATGTCCTTTTCTGTACCTTCGGCAATGTTAATGTTACAAATTATAGGAGGGCATATTAATAGCCATACCCAAGAAGCAGAAAGAAAAGTGCATTTTTTTAAACTAAGTACTAACTTGGGATTTCCCAGGCCCATTGTCAAGTCAGCCGAACCCACGGCTCCTCCATTGTGATGATAATGGATTCCGTGTTGTTGGCGCAAAGGTCATGAGGTCACCGTAAGCTCCTTAATGGACTGTGAAATAACTTTAACTGCATTAACCTCTCTGGATCACATGGGTGGCACCAACAGCCACTCCTGAAATTCTCATTCGCTTATAGAGACAATACCATTAGATTATTATATTTTCCATTTGGAATAGCAATAGGCTCCAAGCAATTATGCAGCTAAGCATTTCCATTAAGTGAATAGGACCTTAAAGAAGATTAACTAGAACATCTCTGACACTAGATTTGTGGGGGGTGGGGACAGATATTCAAAAATTTTACCAGACTTTCAGAAGCTTTAAACTAGGTTTAAATTAGGTTTTAGGTGATAAAGTTGTTGGGTAAAAGGAAAAGAAATACCTTATACCTATCACTAAGCCCAAATGGACTCTACTGTTCTCTAAGCTGAGAAATACATGCAGGTGATACCAATTTTCCCATCTATTGATTTTCCTAAATGAAATCATTTATGAAACCAAAGGAATGGTGAGAACCAAGAACTTAAACTGGAGAAAACTATACTGGAAAACCATATGCTGTCCCTGCCCTGGCTTTCAGATCTCCCTCCCTGTAACAGATATCCTTTTCCCCTGGAATTTAAATGCTGCTGTTCTTATTTCTGCCTGCTGCTGCTTGTGTTTTAAAAGAAGAAAATGACTTCCGTTTGAAATTGCACAGAGCTGAGAAGCCCTTATTTCTGAAGGACAGGAATAATTGCTACTGGTTTGCATAGATATTATCAGATATCTATTTACCCAAAAGTTCAGCCCTGTTGGATAAGTATCCAAGAGAGATTTAAAGAGTGCTATGGTCATCAGTATTATCATTAAAGTACCTCATTGTCATCTTGATATGACATAACAGAAAAAAACACATCACATTAAGCACATGTTTTAAATGCTATTTGATTTTCTACTGGGATATCATGAGCTGAAAAGTGAAAGCAGAACATATTTCTTTGCTTCTAAAATGTCTATTTTATAGTTCGGAAAATTAAGATCCAACTTGCAATCCATTTGTACACTTTGCATGGTACATTTATAAATTCTGAGTAACCCATTAAAATTGAGAGTGTCTTAGAATTGAGAACATGTTGTGAAGTAATTGGAGATATAAACGTTCCTTTACAAATATTGATCTGCGTATATGTTTCGTGTGTTTTAACCTTGGAAAATCAGCGTATGTGTGTTTTTTATGATTTGTTAGGAATTGGTTATTGTTCTTTTCTAGAAATGAGGGAGAGAAAATATTGGCAAACGTAGCAGCTTGGCTTTTGGTATAAAACAATATCACTTATGTTATCTAAAAATTCTCATAGAGAGGGTCAATTGGACTTCTGCTAGAGCCAGTTGCCTCAAAATCTATTATTTGATCACAGTAACTAGTCTTACTAAAAAAACAAAAAAGTCTTTTGTGAAAGTCTTCACCTCTTTCCCTGGGAGCTGCTTTAATTGATCTGGTCAGAGCTATTATGATTCTGACAATTGCCTACCAAATGGATCAGTTTGCTATTCATTCATTCACAGGTAATTATTGCACACTTTTTGTATGCCATGCACTTTCATTATGCATACATTCCAGAAATGGAAACTAGCAAGTAAATCAGCAGTGAGGTGTGGTAAATGTTATGATTGAGGTCTGCACTGGCAGTGTGGGCACTCAGTCACACGCTCATGCGCTTCCTGAACAGTTGAAGTAAAGTTGTGTTTTAAACTTCCATATTGCTCTTTCTGTGGCAGTTCATAATAAAATGACTACCCCAGGACCATGAACATGTTTAAGATACCAGACATGACACGCAGGTTGCCTCTGTGTCTCATGGCCCAGTTGCAAAAACATTAGATATATATCAATGTATACAAAAGTCAGTGCATCTATTATGGTGTGATTCATATGATATGATGTGATATATATATATATATATATATATCTCCAATTGATTAATTAGTCTACAAGTCTACAGTGCAACTACTATGTAACAGAAAGGAGATGTCTGGGGTCTTTTACTCAAATTTGTTTTTGGAGTTTGGATTGACGTGGATACAATAAGCTGTCACGTGATAGAGTGAGCTCCCTCAAAATCCTTAAAGAAGCCAAGTATTTTCAATAACAGTTAAAGTACAAGCCAGCAAATAGTCTCAACACATTGTAATGAACATAAAAAGTAGAACCTTTAGGGCAGTGCTTACATTTCCCTTGTAGTCATTATTCTGCCAAGAATATGGACAAACTCTATAGAAGTATAAAACTTTAAAAATTCTACAATATATCCAGCAACTTATAAAAAGACTAATGACTCATAACTAAGTGGGATTCATTTCAGAGACTAAAGTTTTATTTAACACCCCCAAATCAATACATTGATACATTGTGTCAATAGATTAAAAACCCAAAGCCACATGATCATCTCAATTGATGCAGAAACATCATTTAACAAAACCTAATGCTCAGCTGTGTGTGGTGACACATGCCTGTAATCCCAGTGGTTTGGGAGGCTAAGGCAGGGGGATTTCAAGTTCAAAGCCAGCCTCAGGAATTTAGTGAGATCTTGTCTCCAAATAAAATATAAAAAAGGGCTGGGGATGTGGCTCAGTGGTTCAGTGCTCTTGGATTCAATCCTCAGTAACACACAGACATGCACGCACACACACACAGAGTAAAGCAAAACAAAACAACAACAACAACAACAAAACAATGCTCTTCTGTGATAAAACACACACCAAATTTGGACATCTACAAAAACAAACAAATAGACAAATAACAGCAAAAACTTAGATAACATTAAAATTAATAAAGACAGACAGGATGTTTTTTTCTTTAGATTAGAAATAAGGTGTGTCTGATTTGGTCACTTCTCTTCAACTTTGTGCTAGAGGTTCAAGTTAGGGTAATTAGACAAGAAAAAGAAATAAAAGGAAACCACATTGAAATGGGAGGGATATTATCTCTATTCACAGATGACATAACGTTTTTAAGTAACCCACTGAAAAACTGATATTCAGCAAGGTTGCCAGATATAAGAGCAATACACAAAAATCCATCGTATTCCATATACTTGCAATCAGCAATCTGAAAAAGAAACAGGGAATAATTTCATTCACAAAAGCTTTAAAAAGACTAAAACTCTTTAGGAAGAAATTTCATTTTAAAAAGTGCTAAAACTTATGCTCTGACATTCACAAAACATTGTTCAAATAAACTAAAGAAGAGCAAAAAAAAATGGAAAAAATATCCCATGTTCATACATTGGCTGCCTAAGCATTGTTAAGAAGGCCCAAAATATTTAACATGATCCTGAAAAAGAATCGAGTTGTAGAACTCACTTCAAAACTTACTACAAAGCAACAGTTGTCAAGACAAGGTGGTACTGGCCCCAAAATTAGGCATACAGATGAGTAGATGATGGCAACAATAACAGCAAAACAACAACCAAGGTCAACTGATTTTTAGAAAAGGTGCCAAATCTATTCAGTATTGGGGGCGGGGGGAATAGTTTGTTTTTCATCTTTGTTTTAAACAAATGGTACAGAGACAATAATAGTCACACAAAATAGGTTGAAGCCAGCCTTTTATCTCACATCTGATACAGAAATTAACCCAAAATGGAGCAAAGATCTAAATATTTATAAATCGTATTTCCAATAAGAAGCTGGTATATGATGTATATAAAGATATGATAATATAAATATAAACTCATACGTCAATAATAAAAAAGCAGTCTATTTTTTTTAAATGAGCAAAATGTCTGAATAGACATTTCTCCAAGGAAGATACGCAAATGGATGACAAAGCCATAAAAAGATGTGCCACATCTTTGGTCATCAGGAAATGCAAATGAAATTATAATGAGATACCACTTCTCACCCACAAGGATGACTAGACCCAATAACTTTGACATTAACAAGTGTTGGAGAAGATATGGAGAAACATAACTCTCATACGCGTCTAATGGGAATGTGAAATGGTGCAGACCCTAGGAAAACAGTAGGAAAGTTTCTCAAATGATTAAATATTGAGTTACTCTATGAGCTAGAAATTCTACTCTTGGGAATATATCCACGAGAAATGGAAACATACATGTACACAAAAGCTTGTGCATGAATGTTTATAATGGCATTATTCACATTAGCCTGGAAGTGGAAAAAAACAAAATGGCCATGAATAGGCCAACGGACAAAGAAAATACAGGCTGTCCATACAATGGACTTTCAACCAAGAAAAGGAATTGATGTGCTGACAGGGATGAATTTTGAAAATTCTATGCTAAGTGAAACAAGTCATTCACAGTATGATTCTATTTTTATGAAAATCCAGGATAGGGAAATCTATAGAGACAGAAAGTAAATTAGTTTTTGCTTAGGGCTAGGACACAAGATGGAGGAGTTTGGGTAAAGGAATGGTAGCTAGCTTATAGGTATAGGGGTTTCTTTTTGAGGTAATGAAATTGTTTTAAATTGACCATAGTGATAGTTGCACATACCTGTGAATATACTAAAATCCATTGATTTGTGAAGTTTAAATGGGAAAATTGCATGGAATGTGAATTTTTATCTCAATAAAACCATTACAAAGCAAATTTTACAGTATACATATTTCAGACATGTACTCTAGAACTATCCATCTACCGATATAGGAAATAAATTCCCAACAGTAAACATGCATGATAAAGAATTCATTATTCTCAGTATTATGCCTTAGGAATGAAATTAGAGTGGAAGTTAAAATAGTTGGCAGCAGATCTCTGAAGCAATAGGAAACCTGAGGTTTATGAACAAAAAGTACAGGTTGGCTTAACTTCTGCTCTCATATCGACAGCTATACAAGCAAGATTGGAAACTTGAAATATTGACTCTTGAAATTTTTAAATATCTCAGTACCAGTTACCTGAATACCCATTCTTTGAGAGAAACTATATCCTTCGTTTTGGCCGTTTTCCCTTATAATTTAGACTTTTTATAATTCTTGTTCCCACGTGGTGTTTTTCAGTTCTCAGTGTTTGTATCCTGCCTATCTTTTCTCTAGAGTTTTTAAATAACAATTGATTTTTTTCTGTAGTAGATACAAGTAACAGCATCATGTAAAATGCCAGAAATGATATTTTTATATTCCAGAATGAAGCAATATTTAACAAGTAAGCGTTGACCACTTCAGGATAAATACAACCACCAGGCTCAAAGAAAGACCCTGAGATCCATTTCTTGTCCTTGTAGAGAGAAGAGATAATGGTGGCTGTGTCTTTATGTAAGTGCTCCTGCTGAAGTTTATTTGCTCCAGGTCTTAAGGTGGCACAGCATTTGCCATGAAGGCACTTGCAGCCTGACTTTGTTCTGTCTGAGGTGTTTTACCTTTGCAGGTCTTGCTCCCATTAGTAACCACTGAATGATGGATTTTTAATCCACACAGGCATTTTTCATATATCAGAAGACAATTTTAAAAAGCTTGGAGATACCTATATTAATTTCACACTCTTCAAGGGCATTTCAAATTCCCTAGAGGGCTGTTTCACTTTCTCTGTTCATTGTACATGGTCTAAGAAAATATTGAGCACTGTTAGGCTTGGCCTTTCATCTTTAGGAAAGGATGATTCAGGAAATCCTCTGGGATGGTTCACTGAGGTTGGCCTGATGACTAATGTCTTCAGAAAAACACATCAAGAGTCAGTTATATTGTCAAGCATGTTAGTCAGCTTGCCATTGCTGTGACAAAATACCTGAGATCAGTAACTTAAAAGGAAGAAGAATTTATTTTGGTGCTCAGTTTTAGAGGTTTCTAGTTCATGATCAGTTAGGTCCATTTTGCAGGGGGGCTTAGACATCATGGCAAGCAGCCTGTGGTAGAGCAAATCTGCTCAACTCCTGGCTGCAAGGAAGCAAGCAAAGAGAAAGGGGCTGGGGTTCCAGTATCCCCTTCAAAGGCATGCTCCAATGAGCTAACTTCTTTCCAGTGAGTCCCACCACTTAAAGGTTCCACCACCTCCCAAGAGCACCACAGGCTGGCAATAAAGCCTCCAATACCAGGCTATAGGAGGAAATTTAAGATCCAAACCATATTATCAAGTCAATCCATCATTAAGCAATTGTGAATTGTGTACCTACTGTGTGAGGCATGGAGCCAATAGTGAGAGTGAAACAGGATAGGTGAGCCTCAGCCCCCAAGGGTAGTGAGGGATGGTGTGCAAGAGGCAACCAAAATATCAGGCTACACGTAGTGAAAGGCTTAAAAATGTACAAAAATGAGAGGCAGGAACCAATTTCTGTGAGAATTCAGAAATTTCCATGGAGGTGGTTATGTTTGTGTTATAACTACAGCTGAAAGGGACAGTGACCTCACTAAAGACAAAGGTGATAAACCAGGATATTTTAAGGAAAGCTGAACAACAATGCCACAGAAAATCAATAGAAAAAATCTGGAAAGTAAGTTGAAGAGACATCGTGAATGAGATTATAAGACCGACTAAAGAAATCTGGATTTTCCAAAGACTGTGTCAATTGGCAGACTCTTGTAACTAGTCCAGGAAAGGGTTAATGAACATGCCCTAGATGTAGAGTAGGTGGCATATTAGCAGCATGTACAGCATTTGGTTTTTCAATATGCACGTGGTTTGTCCCCCAAGGGTTCAAGTGTCTTCAGTGAGTAAAGGTTCAGTGATGGTGCAGAACCTTCAATAGGTGGAGTCTAGTGGGAAGCAATTAGGCCATTTAGGGCCCTGCCCTCTGAAGGGATTAAGGTCATTATTCTGGGACTCTTGAATTATTTCTTGCCAGAGAGTTGTTATAAAAGAGCAAGCCTCGCCTCTCTACAGTCTCTCTCTCTCTGGCTTACTACATGATCTCTTTCTTTCACACACACTCCTCTCATGATGCCATCTACTATGATACTATTCAGTTAGAGAGATCCTAACAAGAGCCAGTATCATGCTGTGCGGCCTTGCAGCTGCATAAACCTGTTTTCTTTATAAGTTACTGAACTCCAGATATTTTGTTATAGTAACAGAAAATGGACTAATACAGTCGGAGACTAATAGGATATAGAGCATGAAGTAAGAAAAGAGGCAAAGATCACTCCTCGGTACCAAGGTTAACATGTAGAATAGAAATGGGAATCTTTTTTAAAGGCTTACTTTAGGAGAAAGACCATGGGTTAGGTTTGTAAAATAATGATGTTGAACATTTCTGTTCATCCAAAATGTTATCTCAGGCAGTAGGTAAAAGTATGCTATTAGAGTTTGAAGAGAAGTCAGAACTACAAATTATAGATTTAGGGTCCACTTATATACCAATGATGGCTTAAAGCCTCTTGAACTTCTAAATAGCAGGAATAAGTTTCAAATAAAATTTAATAATGAGATGATTTTAGAAAACAAAAGGAAACACTAAAGAACAAAAGATAGGTGGGGGGAGAGCAAAAATACAAAACCAGAGATAAGCCAAGGACAGAATATTGAAGACATCCATCTATATAAACATAGTATGGCAGAGGTAAGATGGAAATTAGAAGAGAATTTCAAAGAAGAGAAGCTTATAGGAGACAAGGGAGAGTTCACGATTATGATTATAGATGCAACGTTTGTCATTTGATAGTGAGGCAGATATTTGGAAAAAAATAAACAAACGACAAAATTAAACAGGCAGTAATATTGTTATTGTCTGAATGTCTGGGTCCCCTCCAAATTCATATGTTGAAATACTCACCCTCAAAGAGAGAGCATTATGAGGTGAAGCCTTTGGGAGATAACAACAAGGTCATAAGGGAGAAGCCCTAATGAATGAGATTAATGCCCTTCCAAAGGAAACCCTTCACCCTTTCTGTGATGTAAGAATCAGGTCCTCATGAGGCATGGTATTTGGTATTTCCTAGCCCCCAACAAGTAAATTTCTGTTGTTTATAAGCTGCCTGGTAGATTTTTGCACTTTCAAACCTTGTGTGCAATGTAGGAAATTTTGCTAATTAATTTAGTGTTCAGACAAAGTTTCTAACTGAAATACTCATTTTCAGGAAGCTCACTATGAAATCAATGAGAAAACCAGCAATAGAGAATAGGTTAATTATCATTTAGGGTATAATTAATGCATTTTATAATTAATTAATAGAGACTAACCTCAATGAGACCCTCAATTTTCTGCAGTATGTATAAGCAATTTAAACTCTAATTTCTAAGAGGGAAAAACTGCAAATCTAGCAAATTTTTTCCTTTTTATTTTCTAATATCTCAAATATAAAGGCTGTTTCATTTGGCTTGTTGGGAAGCCCATTTGTTAAGGTGACTATATTTGGTTGGAAGAAAATAGTTCTATGATTGCTTTGAAGAGTAGACTTGACTGTACTGATCAAATATTCAGTTGTACAAATGTAAGAACTTTCACTTAAAATTAGCACAGTGGCAGAAGAAAGTGAATGAGGAAACTCTTTGCCAGGTGTATGCAAATTCCATGTATCTATTTAATTTTAAAAAATTTATTTAACCACAAACTTTCAAAGAACTCATAATAATTTGATTCTTTTAAAAAAGTAAATAGAGGTTATAAAAACTATCCTCATTGCACAGTGACTCTTAAGAACATGCCATGACCATCTGGATCCATTGCAGATGGCAGCTGCATGTTGCCTTTCAAGACAGGCAGGTGATACTTGTGATTGGCACCTGTCATGGTGAAATGAAAGGATCTGTTGTTCATTGCTGAAACCTCTGAATTGAGAACCTGGCCTGGCATATACTCATTTTTGAATTAATGAATAAACCATGACATATTCTAATGAAATGGATAAACATCACAACAATTAGTAGCACTCAAGAGAAGAGGACAGGAACAGAATTGTGGAGAACATGAGAAACTTCCATCAGCATTATGAAGATTATGCCCCTTAATTCTTAGAATAGGTTTATTGTGGAATACATCACATACATCATTCCTTATGGCTTTACTGAGGTACAACTGACATGCAAAAAACTGCATGCATTTAATGTATACATTTTAACAAGTTTGGAGACTTGCTAGCACCCGTAGTATCACCACCAAACCCAAGGTCTTCATCAAAACCATCATCTTCATATATTACCTTCTGTTCTATATATCACCCATCTCAAATATACAATTCAGTGATTTTATAGAAGTGCATAACCAAGCCATGATATAATTTTAGGGCATTTATATTACTCCCAAAGATGTTCACATCCATTTTCAGCATACCATATTCCCACCTTTTTCAGCATACCATATTGCCACCTCGAGGCCCAGGTAACTACTAATTTACCTTCTGGTAGAGTTATTTTCCTTTTTTGGAATATCTCTTATTGAGGTCTTTTGTGTGAAGCTTCTTTAAGTATTTTATGTCAGCCTTCTTTCGCTTAGCCCAATCTTTTGGGCTTCTGTTTAAATGCAAAATAAGATTCCATTGTTCTGATATACTGTGTTCCATTTATCCATTCCCCAGTTAATGGAATTGGGTTTGTTTCATTGCCATAAACCAAAAGGGTTCATTTCTGGACTCTCATGAAAGACTGGGTTCCTACCTGCAGCCCACTAAGTAATTTTCTTATTCTTATTTAACAATTATGGCAACACTATAATTTTAAAAACTGTGTATGATATAATGTTCCTTTGGGTTTATGTTTGTGATCTCTTGTTACAGTTTACAGTACTCCCAACTTTGGTACTCGTCCCTGGTGGAGACATGGGAGGCCATCGATGGAGATTTTGCTTCCCTCCATAACCAGGCAGGGTGGGGGACTGGAGGAGGAGTGCCTGAGTGAGTGGAATCCCAAGAACTGTAGGATGGCAGCTAGCAAAAAGAGAAGACTGGCTGAGGCACCACGAGCTTGTGGTCCCAGAAACAAAGCTGAGTAAGTAAAACCCATCTCACCAGAGAAGATGCTCCTAGACCTAGCAGATGGAGAACTCTTGGAAAGTTTTCCGGCTAAGCCACTAACACCAGGGGCAGCATAGATCTGAAAGTGGAGATAGGATTAGCTTTTTACATTGTTTTGAAAGGCAGTAAAAGGTCAAATCCTGGCATTTGTAACTATGTGACCTTGGAATGTAGCCTAGGCGATCTTGATACCTCAGTTTCTGTTATAAACCATTTATAAATATAATGTAAACCAATTATAAATATATATAAGTTGTTTACACTATAATTTTATCTATCTACATACATGCAATTTTCAATGCCTAGGAGACATAACACAAATACATTTAGAAGATAGTTGGAAATATATTCCGAGAAGCAACCAAGTCTAGACATAAAATTTAGGAGAAAACCACAAATATAACATCATCATTTGGTAGGTAAAAAGTGAAAAAAAAAAGTGCTAGTGAACAAAATGTGTGTAATGAGTTAAAAGTGCAAGAAGCAGGGTAACATATAAAACCAAGAAAAAACAAGTTTTTAGGAAGGATGAGGGTATCCACATTTAGCCTAACCATAAATAACTTCCAATTTTCCTTATACAATTCATTTTCATCTATGACCCCTGAAAAAGTTCCTAATGCTAATGTTAAATTATATGGTTACACTATTTCAGAGATCTGAGACTATGGGAACTGAGACAAGGTTTCTCACCATGGACCCATCTGAGAAAGCAGGGTTGACAGAGGATTGAGTACAAAGTCGTATCAAAAGGGGGTAAGGGGAGAATTATAGGCAGAAAATGCTGGTGTTAATTTTGAGAAGTTTCAAGACAAGGGAAAGGAGATAGGACAATATAAATCTAAATAGAAATACAGAGCACCCAGTTAAATTTGAAATATTTGGAACATGCTTATACTAAAATATTATTTATGAGAGACTCAAATTTAACGAAGTGTCTTCTGGTTTTTTTTTTTCTGGCAATTCTAGAATGAGGGAGATAAATGGCAACTCTAAAAATTGTACAAATTAAGGAAGGTTTTATAAAGATTCGAACTACGGAATTATATTGTATCTGACAAATTCCAAAGGAAGATATTTTTAATTTTTATTTATTTATTTATTTTAAATTTTGCTGGTGAGTGATATTAAAGGATCAAGAGCCTGGTTTCAAAATAAAAAAGATTTTAAGGCAGAACCGTCTGAATTTGAATTCTATTTATTTAGGTACTGGGAGATTAAACCCAGGGTTGCTGAGCCACTTCGCCAGTCCATGTTAAGGCAGGTCTTGAACTTGCAATCCTTCTGCTTCAGTCTCCCATGTCTCTGGGATCACAGGCGTGTGCCACCATGCCTGCCTCTAGATTTGAATTGTACCTTGCCATTTTCTAACTATGTAAGCTAAGGCAAGTGTCTATGCCTCTTCATGCCTTAGTTTTGTACTATTTTTGTGATGATTAAAGGAGGTAATTTTTAACATACTGGGAGTGTATAAAACTTTGAACCTAGTTGGTGAAACAAATATATGTTAGATAAAAATCTTAAATTTTTACTCATAAATAAATATTGATGCTATTTCCAAAACATTAATACGCCGTTTCATAAAGCAAATATTCCTGTCTTCCAAGAATTATGATATCACAGTGTGTTCACTGTCTAAACTTTCACTAGAAAATAATCAGCAAGGCCAAAGAATATTTTAAATCTTATGTCATTTTAATTATTTAATTCACAAAAGTAATATGTAAATACTTTTAATGCTAAAGAAAAAGTTAATTCCTGACCTTTCTCTAGTGGAATTTAATGATATAATTAGACAAAACACCATAAAATGGATGTGACATTGAACATACCTGTCTTTTGGTGAATTCTCCTCAATGGTACCAAAGAGCTCAAAGCCCATAAGACAGCATAAGGAGTTCTGCAACATGTTTTTGATGGCAGCACTTAATTAAAAGGCAATTCATAAAATGACAAACTAGAAAGACCAAACAAGATAAATTATTAAGAGAATCAGAAGCAGAATGGAATAGAAAGTCTTAAATGATTTGGGAAGTGTTCTGACCCTCAGAATACACTATGCATCCTATTGCAAAAAAATCTTTGTTGTGTACCTTATGAAACCTGCTAGAGGAAAGTTTGATGTTCTGATTGATCTTATATACTACATTAAACCAATAAGAACTGTACATTTTCTCTTTTTGCCTTGGTGTCTAGGAAACTTAAAACTAAATTTAATGACCCATTGCTGCATGGAGCACCATGTTTTCTTATTATATCCACACTTTAAATTTTAAAAATCAAATAATTATCTTATCTCTGCTTTTTCCTTTGTATTGTAAGATGACTTGGCTTTTTAAAAAAAAGGAATACAGTTTTTTTTTAAACAAACAAACAAAAAAATTCTACCGGGCATTAATTTCTCTACTTCTCTATCCTCACACAAACTTACTACTACTATCCCCAGCCTAAACCCAGGGTTACTCTTTTTTAAAAAAATATAAATAAATAAATAAATAAATAAATAGAGGGAATTTTATTTAAAAAATAGGATTTTATCTTTTAACATTCTATGAATTAGTAAGATCATTATTTTGTTTATTTTTTAAAATAGAGTTAAGTGCTAATGAAGATAAAATAGTAAAAGTAAAAATAGTTCAAAGACAGAATCAGTGTATAAAAATTTATAATACGGATTATAAATTCAATACTGCAATATAACTTGAGAAAGTTCTTCTTGGGGAGAGTTAGGAACTATTAAAATGAACAGAAACCCTTTTAATTTTTTCTTTTTGTTTGCAAAGTGTATTTCATTCTTCCGGTGGCATTTTGGTTAAAATATAAATCCTGGCAGAATACGAACAACTGAATTCAGCCCCTATGGGAATCATACCAGCAGACCAGCTGCATTCGTAATGGGTTTATTACAGTATGATATTATTTCAGAATAAAGAAATTAAAGATTGTACATGTAATAAGTATTATATCTAATGTATAATATAATAAATATAAAATTATACAATTAAAAACAGGATGAAAGTGGTATTACATGGTAAGATAATTTTAAACTTTGAGAACCAGAAATATGCCTGGTAGATACCAATTCCTTAAAGCCTGGGATGGTGTGATTCTGATGCACAACCAGGCTGAAAACCAGAAATCAGACCATAGCAATTCTGGACTTCCTAAGGAAATAATCAGAAATGAAGAAACCAAGCAGGCATAAAGATGTTCATCACTGCATTATTTGTAATAGAAAATTTGGCAATCGTTAAATAATCATGTTATATATGAATGGCTAACATCCAATACTCCTATCCTTGCTTGATTAGCTATTTATAATTATGAATATAGAAAATTAAGGACTTAAGAATTTCTCATAAGATTAAGAGTCCTAGGTTGTAGTCTCTATGGGGCCGAGACAAACGTTTATCTCTTTGGCCAGCTACTCTAACCCCAGGTACCTAAATAGTGTATGACACCTAATATGTGCTCAGTAAGTACTTGTTGAATAGAATAATGAATAAATAAGTTAAAACAGTAAACAAATTACACATAAACCAATAGCTCAATTATTTTTTTAAAAAAGCATTAAAAAGTTAGAGAAAACCTACTATGTGGATTTTATTCAGAAAAAAAAAACCAAATGAAAATATTTTAAGTTAAAATCGATGTTCAAAGCATCTGTTAAACTATTATGTGGTGAGAGGATTCAAATTTTGGCTGTGGAAATAGTGATCACCTGAAAAACGTTTACTCGCACACTCTCCTAGATCAAAAGAGGGTGGGAAAATTGAGTGTTGGCAGCAAAATATTAGAGAAGGGATTGAAGGAAATCACAGAAAGACCTATGTATCCCTGCAGAACCTGCAATTACTACCTTCTTCCTGCTACCCATAAAAACACCAGAGACTTAATCTGACTCTTGACACTTAGCTGTGCTTCTAGCTGCCGTAGAGGGCATTCTGGCTCTGTGTGCTTGTCCCCTAGCAAAGGAGGCCTGTTGGGCACATAAGGTGTGCACAAATTCTTGATGATTGACTGGTTGATTGGAAAGAGGAAGCTATGAGTCTGGAAGACAGACTGTCAGTCCCAGATGGTCCCATGAGGAAGAACAGGAGGCCATCTAGGAATCTCTGCCCCAGAAAAACCACAGGCTGTCAATTACATGCATCAAGCAATGCTGAGTACAGGCACAGTGGAAGCAAAAGGGAACTAAGAAGTTATTCTTGAACGTATGGCTTTCTTGGTATCTTCCATTTCTCCTTTTCCAATTTGTAGGACATTCCCAGAAGTGCTTGAGTCCACACACAGCTCTCCAGGAGTCTCCACATCTCCTCGTGTTTTAGATGTGTGTGAAGTCAAAACAAATTGGTTTCACGATTCTATTTCTGTTTTCCCCCCAAGCACTGAGCTTTCAATAATTTTTTTTCTCTCTCTCTCTTAAAAAAAAAAAAGTTTATTTGCTGCCAAAGAGAAAGTGTGGGTCTTTGTTATTAATGTTGTAGAAATACAAATATGTCCACCTCAGAAAGGAGTCTTCATTAACTCCCACAGCCCAGAAAATTAAGGCACGCCTCATCAGGATCCGCACTTGCTGTCGACTAAATTGCAAGGGACTAGTTGAGTTGCTGAGGTCCATAATGCTGATAGAGCGGTTTCCACGTGAATGAAGGATAAACAGCGATTAATTTCAGCCAATAAATAATGGTTTGAGGCCCACATTGAAAGAGGAACAATTACTTTTCCATTTTTCCTGCCAAATGAGCTGATAAGAGAAAACAGGGGAGTTGGCCACGTAAATCAGTCTTAATTTTATCTTCCCCATTAAAAAGCAGCCATTAAGACCATCTTCGGCTCATTTCATCCTCCTCTTGTTTCACTTTTTCAATTTGCACAAAAGGGGGGAGTTTGCTCGTCATAAAATTTCACTTTGGCCAACCTATCATTTGCATCTGGGCCAATAAATAGCAATTAGCATAAACATTTAAATCAGGAACTGGAACAAATTCTTGTTCCCCCAGCAAGCTGTTAAATTACAGTATTTTACTATATATAAGAAGCACTAAACAAAAGATCTGTTGGGCATTATTATCCTCTTCCAAATAGGACATGGTTGAAAGAGAAATAATAACTCCAAACCCACAAACTTCTCACTCAGATTGAGGGTATCTGTCTTATTGGTGTTACCTATCCAATCAGTGTTTCCTGGCCACTATTTAAGCTCCCATCCAAACAAGGAAGTTTTAACTCAGTTTTGTGAAAAATGAAAATTGCATTGAAGACCTCCTTGCCAGAATGTTCTACATTCTTATTAAATAAGGTATCTAGAGGGGTCATTCTGTGCTCTAATCAAAAACTACTACACAAAGTAGAATGAAATATATATATATATAATAGAGGGATGAGAACTGGCACATGAGTTCAGAAGAGAAAAGATCATTCTGAGATGGAAACCTCTTTGTGAAATGGTCCAGACCCATGGGTGCTCATTTCTCACAGAGGTCTCCAGAGACAGTTTATTTTAAGTCATAGATGGTCTTACATACCATTGTTCTTAAAGGCAGAGATGTAATCCCAAACTTGCCTTTATCTAAACCTGGTTACATTTTGGCCCATGCTCCCTCCTGATATGTCACAGGGCTACAATGAAGCTTTACAGATAAATATTAAGAGAGAAAGCACAGAGACATGTTCCAGGTGACTTGTCCCCAAACCAAATATTAAGGCTGGCTCCTCCTTTTCCCTTTAAGCACCTTTTATTGTCAACTGAAACTTAGTTCATTATTTATCTATGGCTCATTGAAAGTCAAGGTGAGTGCTTCTCTTGATTAGGCCCTAATTAATTTTGGCTGGGAACCCAGAGTGGAACAGAGTGGTTTTGATGTTTTCTGTGAAAGCTTTCATGGGAAAGGTTTGGATTTACTAGAGAAACAGTAGTTACACTTCAAGTTTGCATATGTGTGAAATGTTTATTTGCAATCACATGGGTGCTAGTAAGAAAACATTGCAAGTTTCAATTTGTTTCTCATTACCAGTTTTTTAGTAAATGACCTTTATTGTTTTTTCTACAAGGCATTAAAAAGGGTAGGGGGGTTATTGCCTCACTTATAAGGAATTAGAACCTAGGCAATCTAGGATCAACTAAATCATAAGAGCAATGCTTTCACTGTCTCAGATATTAGCAAAATATTAAATGGCATTGCTTCTACTTCTTGTAGGACATCAAATACAGCTCAACTCTCAGCTATGAGTCTACACTCTATCAGTTTAGTTATGTGAATACGTCTGTGCCTTATTCTTATCTCCAGACCTTGCCTCTTCCCACTTAGTCTAAAATATTTTATTGCTCCTTATTGCCATTAGACCCATGGGGGAAAACTGAAGAGAAGAGGAAAGAGGCATAAAGTAGATACATTTAAACTTAAGATTCTGCCCCAACGTTCAAGAGAGCTAGCAAGACTAAAGCCAACCAAAATTCAAAGTAGACAAAAAGAACATCTTCCCAAAGTAGATGGCAAAGCAGATGCATATAATCCACAAGTATTTATTGAGTGCCTACTATGTGCCAGAGCTTGGTGGACCCGCTGAATGAAAAGACTATAGTAGTCTAGCTTCAAATTTTGGGGTAGAAAGTGTTACATGGAAAGTTAGAAACATTGCTAAGCTATGAATCAGAAGATTCAAAGCACTGATAATTATATCCATTTGCAAAAACACATAAACTCTTTTTGCTCGCTACACTGTGGTCTAATGTTTATTACTCTATTCCTAGGCTTCAACTCATTTTTCATTTGGTTAGAGTTTAGCTTGAAGATTTTATTTCCCCAGGTAAGAAACAAAAATGATATATTTTTGAATCCTTATTTAGCTTCAGTCTTCTTAATTTGGCTTAGCACATGAGTGATGACTTGGTATTTAATTCTTAGGTTGCAATCAGTTTCCCTGTCTTCTTTGGCAATGAAGTGTGATAAAACAGAAGTTTGAGACCAGTTCTTTTATGGTTAACCTGTCTTTTGTACTTGAATTCTAGTTATTTTATTTATTCTTAAAGATTAAAGCTTTTCTATTATATTGGTTTCTTTTTCACTTAATTTGTCTACATTTTAGAAGTCCCTTCAAATGCTAGATTGATATTATCAAGCTCAATATTTTTTATATTATAGCAGGGATTAGTTCCATATTTTCTCTCTTCTTTGTCTCTCTGGGATACAATTAATTATTTAGTTAACTCTGCAAATATTAATTGAGAACCCACCATGTACCAAACTCTATATTAAAGTTTTGGTGGTAGGGTGGATAGAACAGTGAACAAGGAGAGGTGTTCATTCTTCATTCTCTGTCTGCCATCTAATTTTGGTTTATATCTATTTCCATATCCTCTGCCTTTTACTCTACTCTTCCAAGTTTTTTTTCTCATTATTCTTTAGAGATCCCGAAGTTCCATTTCTGCTCTTCAGCTGCTTTCAGTGAAGATTTCAATTCTCCTATTTTATGTTTCATAGATGCTTTTCTTATTATAGGAATATCCCGTCTCCCTTTTTCTTATTTCCTGCCCTTCTATCTATTCCACATAAAGCTAGTTTCCCCTCTTCTATAAAGACTACATCTTCAGGAATCTTTTCCCCTCAACTTTAAAAATATTAAGGCATATTGAAGTTTACTATATAAATTGTAAAATCCAGTAGTTTTTAGTGTTTTCTTAGGGTTTTGCCCCCATCAGCAATATCTAGGTCTAATTCCAGAACATTTTTTTCACCCCAACAGGAAACCCCATACAGTTACCCACTATTCCCACAGCACCACAATATCTAGATTATATCTGGATATTCTCTCTCTCTCTCTCTCTCTCTCTCTCTGGATTTGTCTATCCTGGATATTTCACAAATGTAGACTCATATAGTAAGTGATCTTTTGTGTCTAATTTATTTTGCTAACATGATATTTTCAAAATTTGTCTATGTCATAACATGAATTGATACTTCATTCATATTTATGGCCAAATAATATTTCATTAAATGTATATGCAACAGTTTGCTTTTCCTTTTGTCACTTGAGTAGCATCTGGGTTGTTCCACTTTGTAGCTACTTTGAATAATGATGCTGTCAACATTTGGGTACCAGTTTTTACATGAACGTATGTTTTAGTTCTCTTAGATGTATACCTAGGAATGCAATGATAAATCCGTTTTTAAGGAACTACCAGACCATTTCCACAGCAGTTGCAGTATTTTACATTCCAATCAGCTGTAATTCCTATAGTTCTTTGCTCATATTAATTATTTTTCTTTTCTCTTTTTAAAATTTTATCCATCCTAGTGGGTGTCACTTGCTTTCCCATTGTAGTGTTGATGTGTATATTCCTAATGATTTATAATGTGAGCATCTTTGCATATGCTTATTGCCAATTGGTATATCTTCTTTGGAGGAATATCTATTCATATTCATTGTAAAATTTTTAATTGGGTATTTATGTTATTTCCCTATAAAATTCTTCATATATTCTAAGCATCGGAACTTTACTAGATACGTGATTTAACAATTCTTTCTCTCATTCCATGGTTTATGTCTGCATCTTGTTGATACTGTCTTTATTTATTTATTTTGGTACCAGGTATTGAACATGACAATCAATCAGGGGCACTTGACAATCTCCATCCCTATTTTGTATTTTATTTAGAGACAAGGTCTCACTGAGTTGCCTAGTGCCTCGCTAAGTTGCTGAGGCTGGCTT
The DNA here is from genome assembly GCF_001458135.2 of Marmota marmota marmota. Lineage (NCBI taxonomy): Eukaryota > Metazoa > Chordata > Mammalia > Rodentia > Sciuridae > Marmota > Marmota marmota. Next base: position 29,633,519 of record NW_026000016.1, on the reverse strand, counting down.
TGAACTTGTGATCCTCCTGTCTCAGCCGCTAAGATTACAGGTGTGCGCCACCTCACCCAGCTGATATGGTCTTTTGATAAACAAACATTTTTAATTTTGATGAAGTCAAATTTATATTCTTTTTCTTTGGTTGCTTATGCTTTAGGTATCATATTCAATTGCCTAATCCAAGATCATGAACATAAATACTTTTTCTGAGTTTTATAGTTTTAGTTCTTATATTTAGTTTTGTGATTAATTTTGAGTTAATTTTTTTAAAGAGAGAGAGAGAAAATTTTAATATTTGTGTTTTAGTTTTCGGCGGACACAACATCTTTGTTTGTATGTGGTGCTGAGGATCGAACCCGGGCGCACGCATGCCAGGTGAGCGCGCTACCTCTTGAGCCACATCCCCAGCCCCTTGAGTTAATTTTTGCATACAATATGAAATAGGGGTTCAGGCCCATTCTTGGTACAGGTCCAACTGGACATCTAGTTGTCCCAACATCATTTGCGGTTCTCTTCCCAAGAGCGGTCTTGGGATCCTTGTTGAAATCACTTGATGTGTGGGTCTGTTTCTGGATTCACTTCTCTTTCACTGATTTATATGTCTATTCTCATGCCAGACCATATTGTCTTCCTTACCGTAGCTTTGCAGCAAGTTTTGAAATTGGGAAGTGTGAATCCTCCTTCATCAAGGTTGTCCTGTCTATTTGGGGATCCTTGTATTGCTATATGAATTTTAGGATTAGTTTGTCCATTGTTATAATAAAGGCAATTAGGGTTTTAATAGCTATTGCATTGCCCTGAAAATTAATTTGGGAATATTGTACTCTTAACATATTGACTCTTTACATCCATGAACACAGGATATTGTTCCATTTATTTCTATCTTTAACTTCTTCCAGCAATGTTTTATAGATTTCAGTTTGCAACTCTTCTTTGATTAAATTCATTCCTAATTATTTCATTCTATTTTATTCTATTATAAATGACCCTAACTTTTTGTTGGAACATTTTAAAATCAGAGAAAAGTTGACATTTTGATAAATTTACATTCTCTCATTTTCCTTTTCCCCAGTTTCTCTCTCATTCTCTTTTCCCATTTCGGAAACTTTTTAAATTTCAAAAATTGAATTATAAATCAATATTTTTGATGAATACCTTTATATTATTTGAGGAGTGCTAATTTTTAAAGGAATTTTGCTACTCTACATTTATTTATGTTACAGGGGCTATTTCCCCTACCTGAACATTATCATTTTGAATGCTGATTATAAAATCCTCTAGGCATGAAAGACAAGGTGGTTAATAATACCTCCAACTGCCAAAATGAAAATAAACTGGTTTTATTGTTACATATTCAAATGTCATGCACCTTCTGTCAAGACTACAGATAACAAATAGATAGGAAGCCTTCTGTGGAGCTTCCACTGGTGCTATTTAATTATGATTACAGTATTTTATGGGAGCACAAAGAACAAATAAAGCTTGTTTGGTAAAAAAATCATTTTGTTCATTCATTCATTCATTTAGTAAATATATTTTGAAAATCTGTTATTACCAGACATGGTGCCAGTTACTAGGGGTATAGTTATGAGCAAATAGATCTGCTTTCTACCCTGATGAAAGTTATGGGCTAATGTGATTACAGAGTATGAACAAATAAACTACACACACACACACACACACACACACTATATATATACACACACACACACATACACACACACAAGGATATATATATATATGTATATATACATATATATTAGTTAATTTGATAACTAAAAAGTTCTAAAAAAGGAAGTATTTTCTTCATTCCTTTAGCAGTAAGACCCAATCTGTATTAGTATAAAATCTTATTTATTTATTTATCCTTCCATTCATCCCACTTGGTGGTAATATTTGTGTTTCACTATAGAAGTATTAGTGTGTTTAATTATAAGCTTCTATCTCAGATTATTGAAATATTATTTATGGGCCATATATCATCTGTCTAAATAAAAAAAAGCATAAAATAAAATAAAAATCCAAATTCTGAAATACATCTGACATCAATAGTTTCAGGTAAAGGTAATAGGAGATATTTAAGTGACAAGTATCATGCAGGAAACTATCAGGATGCCATGATAGCAAATAGTGAGGGTATGGTTGATGGAGAAGCAACTGAATTTATTTGAAGTCTTTTGAAGTTGGAGTATATATGCTAAACCTGAAAAATGAAAAGAAACCAGTCATAGAAAGTTGAGGTGGGAGGACAGGGCAGGAAGTGTATTTCCAGCAAAGGGAAAGCAAGTGTGAATTCTCTGATGGGGGAAAGAAGAACTTTAGGGGATGGAAGACAGTAACTTGCTATTTTAGAAAAGTGGGAAAGGATTTCTTAATTCAGCTGTAAATGTAGGTCTTTCCACCCTCCCTCACGCTACCCCAGGTCTTTCAATGAGAGGGCTCCATTTCTAGACATTAGGTGAATCTGTGCAGGCTGAACACAAAAGCTCTTCCCTTTCCATAGATATGTTCTAAAATAGAGGCTTACCTGAGTGGGTGGGAAAATCTTATTAGTCTGGAAATATGGCACTCTGCCTGCGTCTCCTGTCAATCTCCCTGAAAAGCAGGGAGTGTAACCCCTACTAAAGGTGAACCTTATAAAAACAACTTGATTAATAGCTGAAATAATCCTTTAGACCAAAATTTGCCACCATCTGTAGAAAACTTCCTTTACAGTCCCCATTCTCAGCCCCCTTCCGCAGAGTAATTTTGTTGAATGCAAACAGGACAATTGTTTGTATTGAATGGAATTCAGACAAGCTGGTCTGAATCCATCATGAAATAAAAACTAGTAATCAAAAGGGAAACCCCTTTGTTTATTTATAGAGAGGTGCCAATTCCACTTCATTGCACCATGAAAGCATCTACTACCCAGTATGGACTTCATCTTTGTGAGAGGGGCTGACACATGGTGATTCCTGTCTGGACAAGGGTGGCAGCTCAGGAGTGACTTATGAATGTGCATTAGCAAACAATCTTGGAACTCTTGAGGTCAGGAAATTGGCAGTTCTCACCAAAGCAAAGTGTGCGGGGATGGCTTAATTCTGCTCAGATAACTAAAAAAAAAAAAAAAAAAAAATTAGGCAATGTGATTTTGACCAGAATTTTTTCCTCTTAAAACTCTTTTTTTTTTTTTTAATGAATAGGACTTTCTTTGTATTTGCTAGATGTTCACAATAATGTTATCAGAACACAGAAATTTTAATACCCATCAATCATATTTTAAACTACCTCAAAAAATGAAAAAAAAAAGACTTCTAGGATGTGAACATTTCTGGAAATGTGTAAAAAAGACATCCCCCCCCCCTCAAAATCCATTGAATCTTAAGCTGGGTTTACATGATGGCAAATACTGGATGCAGGAGAAGACCCTGTTATCTGAATGTTTGCTCACCCGCCACCTACATCAGCATAATGGAAAATAGCTGATAATTGGCCAGATGTTTGGCTTCTCATTTGATTGGTTGCTTTCAGATTATTTTCTCCTCCAACACACCTGAGGGTTGCCTCAAACCCCATCAGTTTGGGTGGGGGGGTGTTCAGCTCTGAATTGAGGGAGGGGGTTGGGAAAAGTCCCTCAGGTGATTCTGCTATGTCCCCCAAGGGGACCATCATGTGGCAAAGACTAAGTAGAAATGAGGCATTTTATGAGTGAGCTGTTTCAGTGGCCTCACTCTGAAAATGACATCATCAATTATGGTATTTAAGTCCTCCGTTTTCAAAGATGAAAACTTGAGGCTGATTTTAAGGCTAGACTTACATGAGCAAACTGAGGGGAACTCATTGGTTTTGATAATGGTGTGAGAATATGGAGACAAAACAACTACTCCCATCTTATTTCTGCATAATCAGTTTGGGGATGGGAGAGTTTTTATTTAAGAAAAAAATCATGTATTTTCTATTTTTTCTTTTTTTTTTTACTTACCTGTTAATTTATTCAATGTTCATTTTGATGAATCTTCCACATAATATTCTACAACTTCATATTTTATAGCCAGTTTCTTAGGAATTAAAATATCTTGAATGGCTTTTAAACTCAGTCCAACATATGCATTTCAGTCTTAGGAATATGAAACCAATCAAAAGTCAGTTTTAAATTTGAGAAGTTAATTTATTCGTTTTTAGGTTTCAGTTTTTGTAAGCCACGCCATAAGTAATCTTCTATTTCCCACTTTGATGTGTTTGTATAAGTACATGCTATGTACATGTATCTAAATGCCCACAATATGCAGACACACACAATTTAACTATATTAAACCAAAGATTAATGTCCAGAATTAGGTGACTAATATACCACACGAGCTTGATCATTTAATTAATATCAAATGTTCAAACATAAAATAAAATACAAGAACTCTTACCCTCACTTTAATATATAATTTACCTAGACAATTAAGAAAGATGGAATCACAGAAGTATAATATGCTTATAACTCTGTTCCCTTTACCTTGATTAATTGTTTTGTTCCTGACCATGCCTGGGTGGATTCCCAATTTCTGAGGTTCTAATATATATACATCCAAATGAGAAGGTCTTTCTTGTTTCCTTTGAGTCAAAAGAAAAATGGACAGAGTCATATCTATGGGGCTTAAAAGGACTGTCAGCTCTAGAAATGACCTTGATACTGTCCAATTGAAAAATCTCCCTGCAAGCTCTAGAGATAGGCACAGTTCTGTAATATGCCCAATTACAAGGACAGACATTTTCAAAATATTATTCCTGAGTAAAGAGATAGTTTAAACTTAAGGTGTTAGGAACTTTATCCCTTATTCAGGGGGTTTACTCTCAAATTACTTCATTTTGAAAAGTAACATACTATTTAGGAGGAAAAAATGAACAGCCCTAAATGACCTCAATTAAGATTGCTGATGGAAATGACTTAAGAAAGAAATAGAGTCTAAGCAATAATATAAAACACTTTAAAAGCAATTATTCTGAGAACATATACCACAATTACATATGTGAGATGCTATTGTACTATAGTCTTTTTAAGGAGCACTTTAAAACAATACCATGAATAATCATGCTGCGAAGAATACAAGTGTATACATATAGGATGAATAGAAAACCAAAAGCCATCCAAATAAAATATAAATAAGCATCATAGCTTAGGATAATATTTTTTAGTGCACTATCAATTTGAATGTGTTTTATCTTAAACAGCTTAGAATAAAATTCAAGGAAAGCTACTGTAAGGGTCTTTGATGACAAATCAGTCTCAGTGGCAATAAAGACTGATGTGAAAGATTATGGGGAGGAGTTTGAATAAGACTGGCATGACATGCAAGAGTAGACAAAGTATTATGCTATGTATATATGAATCTCGAACATAAATCATATAAGTAGACATTTGACCATTGTAAATTATCTCAAAAATACTTATTCAATACCAATAATTGGTTTTTTAAAATTCTTTTTTATGGTCCTGGGGATTAAACCCAGGGCTTTGCACATGCTAGGCAAGCACCTTCTTAAAATCTTAATGAGAGAAATCTTGCCTTATATTGGTGCTCATATCATATCTGGGCAATATGGTGTTATGTTTACATATTTAAATCTCAGAATTAAGTATGTTAATGTGTGTTCAACACAGGTAAGTTATTCTTTCACTTTAAAAAACAATCATGATTATTTATTTAATAATTATTTCACGTTAATTATAAGAGTGAGATGATAGTTCTCTTTTATCTTTGCAAGAAGTCTCCGTAGTCAGAAGATAATGTATTGGCTGCTTGAAATGTTACTGTTTTTAATATGAAATTGTTCCAGGACTAGAGTAGTCAGATTTAGCAAATAAAATAAAAAGAGTGTTGTATTTTGTTTATATAAAAATATGCATTGTTTATCTGAAATTCAAATTTAACCAGATGTCCTGTATTTTATCTGGCAATTCTTTTCCTGGAGCGAATTCAGAATTTACTGTTTTCACGTTTAAAAGAAATGAGTGGGAGAAACTGTGCTAACTAGGAGGATAAATTTATTTGCTCAATTCCCAAACATTGAAAAATAGGAAAAAGCCCATCCCATTATGTTGACTCTACTTAACTAGCTCCCATCCAGAATAACCCCTTTCCTGTTTTCATGTTGCCTGCTCTCACACAGCTGGCTTATATACATTTTTACTTTCACTCTATAGAGCTGTTTCAGACAGAAATTGCATGAAGGATGCCATATCAAACAGCGCAACGTGGTACAGGACGTTGGAAAGAATGGTTTGGGGGACTGCACATTATTCTAATGATGGGAAATACACGGTACATCAGGGAAACGTCCCTCCGAGGTGTATTCCAGAGACATATAAAAAAAAAATCATGAAGTCTGAAATTCTTTTTATCTTCTTACCAGCCTTCAAGAAAACGGTTTTTAAAAAGTGTAACATGTAGGACCTGGTGTTATTCCTGCATGACATTAGCGCCCATTACTGTTCCGCATACATTATAAACATTACACAGGGGTCATCATGAACCCTGCAGTGCAAATTTTCATAAGGCGATTTATTCCTACCTAGTGGGCACTTAAACCTCCTTTGTGTATAGGAGCAAGGTGTGTTCCAGCAATAAATAGCCGAGAAAGCACTATCGTGTCTCCTTTCCCCCTACAAGTGCAGACCTTGGTAGATCAGACTAATTCTTCTCCTTAAAAAAAAAAAAAACCTATCAACTGGATGCTCTGGCACTATTACAAAAGTCACACTACTCTGGGTAGTCTGTTATTGGTTAACTAGACAAAGCCCAACAGGTCGGGTGACCTATTTTTGCTTTTTGACAGTGCAAGTCAAAGTACTTAACTTCAATCACAATCTCATTTACAAACCCCCCAAAATAAAAAGCATGACAGTGAACACTAATATGATGGTAATTTCATATTGTTTCTGCTTATGAATTTGTCTTTCCCTTATTAATCATCCAATAAAGTACTGACACTGCAGAATCCTGACGTGGCTCAACAAACCATGGACTAAGGACAGTAGCACCCTAAAGGAAGAGGCTACAGCCAAACTGGAGAAGCGCAAAGCTTTTATTAACACCAGAGGCCCATTAGAGTGCTCTCTGTTCACCTTCAGTGGAGCAATAAATGAAGAGAGCTTCACCGGAGAGGACTCCTACTGTCTTTGTGCTGGTAATGCACAGCCAAGCTGTAGTCATGTTGTAACGCTTGTAAGAAACAGATGTTCCTTCCCTGACAAATCTCCTTTCTTGATTTATTATTCATTTGCTCAAATCACAATGGAAAGTCTTTGGCCCATTAATTAAATTCCAAGCAAAATAAAATTTGCAGCAGAACTCATTACTGGTAAATGACTTTGACACTTCATCAGATTTGAAGGTAAAATAGGCGACTTTAGGAAGTTAAAGGTGGAGGAAGCCTAGGCCTTTTCTGCAACCACTGCAAGATGATAAAGATTGTGATGAAATTTTTATGTTAAGTACTGATCTTGGAAAGTTCAATTTTCTCCCCCCTGACTCACCCCCACCCTTCCTCTGTCCCCACCATGATCTGCTTTCTGGCTTCTTTTAAAGGAAGTGTGAAGGGGACACTTGGATTTTAAATATGTTTATGCATGTGGGTATCACATCTTGTTCAAACACAAAAGCACATTATTTTTTTCAGTATGCAGAGAAACTTGGCACTTGTGTATTTGATGTATTACTTTTTGAATAGAGGGCCAAGGGAAATCTAATAACCATGAACTGCATCATGATAAAGGAATTAAAACTAGGACTTGAGAAAGGAGCAGAGGGAATTTTGACATCCTGATCCAAACATCCAAAGATATTAGCTAAATTGCAACAACAACAACAAAAATGTTAGAATTTCAAGCCATGCATGACTTACACCATAATCACAAGCAACCCAAGGGGAGAAGATAAATGTTTTCCAAAGAAGGGAAGAACTTGTGCTTTTTTTTTCAGAAACAGAACACACATTGGAGTAACAATTTTAAAATGGCAGAAACACAACCAGCTCTACAACAAAGTTTGCTTGAATAAGAAGTGGAATTTGAGTTCTGCTTATGGAGTATCAATTTTGGTGTGCATTTTATTAATAAGATTGATCTCATTTTAATGATTCAAATATAGGTTCTCCCCATGTAATTGTGTAATTGTGTGCTGTGATACTTTTCTCCTGAAGATATTATACACTCATGGCACTAACAATTAAGGGCTTTTATTTTTAAAGAAGATATTACATCTACAATCAGACTACTGGATAAAGAAATACTTAACAAATACCACATCAAAAATGTCTCTGTTAAACAATGATACAAAATAATATATTTTTTTCACTTGAATCCAAGAAACAAAGACTATAGGTAAGAATCCAACTTCCAGTACTAAATAGTTCTGCCCATGCAATTGAAGCAACTTCTTTTTATGAGGCATGTAAGAAGCAACATGAAATTATGGTGGCAAATTTTAAGTAAAATGTTGTAATGTTTGTCCAGGGATCAGATTATGGTATTTATTTGATTAAAATTAAGATGAAATAAAGTTGATATTAGACTCAGGTAAGCTTTAAGCAAACACTGAATTCTCAAATTAGCAGTGTTGAATAAGTAATCCTGGACATGTAAGCATCTTTACCTAAAGGCTGATGGCAATTCCAGAAGAGTTGGTGCATTTTTGGTACCCTGCCAAATAATGTTTGTTAAAACACAAGTAAAATGGTACCAAGAAAGAATTGGTAATGTTACCATATTCTAGAAAATAGAGTATGTTACCTAAAACGATTGATAGAATTATGTGATTTACTTTTGTGAAAATTTAACTATATCCACAAAGCTTCCAATTACAAAGACAAACAAAAACTTATTTCACATAGACTTCAAATTAGCAGCAGAGGATCTGCCAAAACATTTTTCTCACTAATCCACATTGCTCTTATCTCAGCTCTCCTAACTAGGTGCTCTGTCTTCAATTTCAATCTTTTTACTTGGTCTGAGAAATAAAAATACAAGAAACAAAGAAACCTAGATGTGAAACAAACAACGAAAGTCAGAAAGAGGGTTCCTTCCAAGCAGAGTCAAAGAAAGCCAAATGCATGTTATAAAGTCTAAAGGAAGCTCTGCAGCCTGGTCCTGGGTCCTGCCAAGACCTGCCACCTTTGTCCTTGACACATAAAGAGGATCCTTTTGGCCTCATGCTAGATGACATATGACTCTACAAGGTGAAAGAAGTTATCAATTCCGAATCTAAATCATATTTTTAATTGAACAAGAATACTAGACTTCCTATCAAATAGGTAACTACCTATCCAAGTAGTCACCTGAGTTGGCTACCCACTCGTTCTAATGACACAGTCATTGCTAAAAAAATTCCTATGACTCTATGTGAAATGCCTTCAGGATTGCGTCATTTACTTAGAGTCAAATTTCTTTTTAGACTTTAGGTGATATAATAAAGAACATTTGTTCTTTAGTGACAACTTTGAAGGGGGCTCTGCTCCTTTGGATGAATTAGCTCTAGCTTATTAGATAAAAATGCCATATGACAGTCATTCAGAAGCTCTAGAGAATAAAGAAACTTGTATATAGATACCTCTGTTCACTTATTTTTGTCACTTGAAGAGTATTAAAGGGGGAGACATAAGTGTTATAATGACAGACCCCATCAGGATCTGCTTCTGTGGCTTAAAATGAAAATTAAGTCCTCAAAGTTTTAAAAGTACACATCTGTCCTTTGAACACCCAAACAAAAGTATTAAGAAAATACACTTTATTAGTTCTGCTTACATGAAACAGTAGATTTTTGATGTCTAAATGATTATGAAAAATTGAATAGTCTTGAAGTAACTGACAAGAAAATACAGACATGAATAAGAAGATGAAATTAAAGAATATCAGGAGCCAAAAGTTGGTAAAAGAAATAATAAGACCTCTCAAAAATGTTTTTAAAACTTGTGAAAATTTAACTATATCCACAAAATGTTCTTAAAAAAATGTTCTTAAAAGCAAAAATGTTCTTTAAAAAAAAAAAGAAGAAGGGGGAGGAGGAAGAGTTGGGAGGCAGTGGCTATAGATTTTATTTGATAGGTGTGTAAAAGAGAAGAGGTCACAGATGCAGATGTAAGAAAAAGGAGAGAGGAATGCATCCTGTTGCTCTGTCCAGTAGAAGAAAAATGGCAATGTCAAGGTTCCGTGGTTTAATCACATTTCAATGGTCCCTTAGTACAGTCGTCCCCCATCATCCAAGGTTTCACTTCCTGCAGTTGCAGTTATCCACAGTCAACCATCAACATTATGGTTCCATGATCCTCCTTCAGAAGGTCCTAGTGCTACACCCTAAAGCTCACATTGTTCACCTCACTTCGTCTTAACACCTGGGCATCCTATCATCTCACAGCATCACACAAGAGGAAGGGTAAGTAGAGGACCATAAAATGCTCTGAGAGAAACCACATTCTCACAGCTTTTTATACAATATGTTGTTATACATATCCTGTTCCATTCTCAGTTGTTGTTGTTACTCTTTACTGCCCCTCATTCATAAATTGTTTATCTCAGGTATATATATATAAGGAAAAAACATAGTATGTATAGTTCTGTCCTACTTAAGATTTCAACCTCCACTGGAGGCCTTGGAACATTGTGTCCTGAGGATAAGGGGGCTACTCTAGCCTTATTGGCTGGATGATTTAGTTGCTTAAAACAGTGGACTTCAGGCTGTAGTTAGAAGTTCTATTTTCTCAGTCCCTCCCTTAACTCTAGACTCTACGTATAAATTTATATGGCCTCCTTGGAAACAAACAACTATTTAGAAGGAAGTTATATGAGTTATATGAGTCATTACAAATCCATGCCCTTGGCCAGGCATGGTGGCATATACCTGTAATCCCAGTGGTTAGCGGGGCTGAGGCAGGGGAATAGTAAGTTTGAGGCCCGCTTCAGAAATTTAGTGAGGCCCTAACCAATTTTGTGAAATCCTGCCTTAAAACTAAAAACAAACAAACAAGCAAAAACCAACAATAAACAAAAAAGCCAAATCATGCCCTTTGTAGCAAAAGTAATTCTTAAAGGGTAATTCAAAGGTCTATGCCAATTTGAGGGACAGATTAATCTATGAGTATGTACAATAATCCATAGTGTACATAACATGCTGTGGAAGTTCAGATACTTGTTTGAAGAAAAAAATACCAAAAGAATGGCAAAGACTTTATAATATATGCTCCCTTATCATGCAAAAAAAAAAAAGCATAAAAGTTAGGAAACATCATATACTATCCAAGTGGAATTCTAGTTAAGTTACTGAAATAAATTAAAAGTCTTACATATTATTGAAAAAAAACTGTTACAACAGCTCAATCTCAGCATTTAGAATAGAATTAAATTTGAAACATGAGAATTTGCACTGAGGATTCCAAAGACACAACGGTATAGCAGCCTAAATTTTAGACTCATTGCTACCTTATTCTCTCAACGGCATGTGACAGTAGTGAGGAGGTAACTTCTACCTATAAGTGGAGCTCAGACCCAGTGAGTACCAGCTTATTCTAAATCATTTTATGCTGAAATGCCAAGTGAGAGAGTTCCCTCGTGACCCTGGTGAGTGACAAGTGGCAACAAAGTAGAAAGCACCCAAGAAAACATAAGTGAATCACGTTTGAAGGGCCTTGTGTGAAGCTCAGCAGTAAAGAACAGAAGGGTTGGAAACACAGAAGATTTGTTTCTAAAGTTCTCTTTATGGCATCTAGTCTCAGACATTAGTCACTTGATCTCCCTGAGATTTGAGTCTCCTCATGTGTAAAACATCAGATTATTAATCCTAAACCCTTTCTTATCTAACATTGTAGGGTTTCTGCATTATGGTAAATTGATTTTAGTTTTTATAGGCTCTTAGTTATATACTTGGGAATGAGAAATTTCACAGAAAAATAATAGCAATTGCTTATTGAGTGCCTATTATGTATGAGATCTGGGAAAGACGTTTAGACATATGTTTTCTATACTTTCCAACAATCTTTCAACTCCCTTTTCAGATTAAAAAAAATCTAAAACAACAACAACAACAAAAAACTGGTCTTCAGAGATATTAAGAAACTTTGCCGAAATCATGCAACTCTTAAGAGGCTGAACTGAGATTAAAACCCAGATTTCTTTAATTCCAACACCTGCACATTTCACTTCCAAGATCTCAAATAAGTTTTTCTTAGAAATCAACAGAGGTGTTTCTGCAGAGACAGAAAAGTTGCAGATGAAAACATATTGTAAGAAATAAGAAAAAATAGCATAAGTATTCACACACACATGCACACATATACACCCACACCCCCCCCACACACACACTTTACAAATATAATTGTGGAAACCCTTCAAAATTAAAACATCAGGAGAAAGGATTTCCTTCTTAACATTGAAATACTACCCAGGAAGGGATTTAAACACAACTCAAATTAATATACAATACTAATTGTTTATTTCATTCAACAAATATTTCTGGAGCATCTACCATGTATTGGGTTTGATGAGGGGCCTTGGGAATAGACACAGCCTCTGCCCTTGGAGAAGTCTTGACCACAGCAAGAAAAGTCTTGATCATGGCATGCTATGTGTGCAGAGAGAGGATAGGTGTGGAGAAGTATGGAGGGGGAGTTTCCAACACAACCTGGATATTAGGGAAGACTCTTGATTGAATCTTGAAGCAGTGCAAGGATGTGCCAAGGAGTGGTGAGAGAGAACAGAGAGATGAGAAATGGTTTCTTAGGCTGGGGAAACCATGAGTTCAAAAAGGTAAGAAATGACCCTTTGGAAGATAGTTTGCTTATAGGAACATGGTGAACAAGGTTGATGATCAGGCTGGAGAGAAGGGGCTGGGCCATTTCATGAAAGCCTATGGAGTCTTAGTTACCAAATTGAGCTTGTCCTGAGGGGAACCGGAGCTGTGAAAGAATTTTAAGATAGAAAGGAGTAGGATAAGAGTTTTGGGTGGAAAACTGACCATGGCTGGTGTATGAAGGAGCTGCTAGAATAAGGTGAGGTACAAGACCAAGGTGAAACAGTTACCAAGGAGATATTATCAAAACCCTCAGAAGTGATGCTCAGAATCAACCACACAGGACACGTGATAATAATGTGCTACATAAGAAAACTATGAACAAAATGTTATAGAACACAGCTATTACAGTATGAAGTCATACAGGGACTCATGCTCAAAAGGACCCTCAGTGTGATGAATGCTCTGCTGTTGGCACCTGGTATTTTATAGGTGAAGTTTGATGGGGCACTAGGACATGAGTATGAACAGAGAGATGCTCATGATATGCGTGCACCCTGTTCCTTGACATCACATTTGTATACAGTGTTTGTAATGCCCTGTGAACATAGAATTCCAGAGGATGCATGGTATGCAGGATTCAGCAAGACTCAAACAAATACAAGATTAGAGTGTTACATTTGTGATTAAGCACGGGCCTTGACATCCACAAGAGACTGCTTTCTACTTGATCCCAAAATGCTTCGAACACAGAAAGAAGGCAATGATAATCCAAGAAATGTGAATGACTAGGGAGTTCTACCATATCTTTCCTGAGTTCTTCTTCATGCTGCACTTAGGGTGAAAATGTGTACAGAGAAGAAAAAAGAAGGCAACCGATTGTTCCTGTTCAGTACCTGGGCACTTATCATCTGAAGCTAAAGGTAAAGGGTATTAATAGAGCGAGTTTGTGTCAAGAAGTGAAATGCAAAGAGTTGTTTTCACTGATTGTGGAAAGATACGCATGTTTAAGCTCCGAAATCTGAAAGGTGTAATTTTGGTTGGTGATTCCACATAAATTACATTTGAATTTAAAACTGGTATTATGCAATATAAAGATGAATAGCAAAATTGATGCTAATAATTTAAAATGTCAATTTTTCTTTAGTTAGAAGAACATTCAATAGCCAATAAATAACATCATGATGCTTCAAAAGAGTGATCATGAAAAAAAATGATTTTTTATATGTTATTTATATGTTAGTACCTTTAATGGTGCTTTTTTACCCCTGCTTTTTGAAAATGAGACCACATTTTCATTATGCACTGAGCCCTGCAAATTACATAGCTAGCCCTGATTCTAGGTGTGCAGAGACATTCAGAAGAAATACGTGAACGTTCCTTAGTAGAGGGAGAGTAACTGAGTATTACAAGTGTGGTCCATGTCTTGGAGTTGGTCTCTGATGAGATGTCAAGATACAGCAATTGAGAGCACTTAGAAAGATCATAGCAATTTGACAGAATAATTTTATGTCTGTTGAATCTAGTAATAAAAATATTTCAGCTTATATATTGTATGCATTTGGGTTTCCAAATTTGTTTCCCAATGACTCATTTTTTTTACTCTATTTAGCAAACAAAGATCAGCTCACAACAGATTGGAAATTAAAACAAGCCAACCAACAAAACCTACTCTTTCCCCACAGATTGCTTGAGGATCCCCAGTGAAGGGCATCTTCCTGCACTCCATGCTATGTATATTTTGTCCATAAACTGCTGTTGCATACAGATATTCTGTCTTTGCAGGAATGTGATCAGTTGGGAGACAGATGTTCAATTCTTTCTAAAAAAATGACAAGAGATTTTTATTATCATACAGCCATGTGGAAGGAACTGCCAGACAGCAACAAGAATGCCCCTGGTTAGCAGAAGTTTCTCCCTTTCTGCCTCAGTTTGCCTGCTCACTGATCCATGGACCTAATCTGGGTCCATGGATCCTCCATCCTTTCCTCCTTTCCTTCCCTCCTGGTCTATATCTTCCATCATTGTCCTTCTAATCGCAGTAGAACTTTGGTTGCCTCCCTCTTTCATTTTCTGTCTGAATTTTCCCAGCCCCATGGTTGTCAATCCTGGATACTTGTTACAATCACCTAAGGAGCTTCTTTAAAATCCCTGAACTTCACCATTGGTCTTTTCATATTATTGCTCTGGGATAGGTCCCAGGGTATAGTATTTATTAAAAACTCCCCTATAGATTCCACTGTGCTGAAACCCCAGGCTTGGAAAATTTACTGTTCTTTTTTCTGTTTTGACATTTCAGCTGCAATATGTGATAAAGAGTTCTACAGTGGACCAATCACTTCCACTCCCAATGAGGAAATATGCTTCACCTATGTCACAGGAATTGCCAGCCATCCCCTTTGCTTATGACCAATGAATGGTTATCAGGAGAAAGGTTGCAATTGCAGAGGAACCGTACTGGAGCAGGACTTCCCGGGTGATGCTGGCTCTGCTGCTTCCTGGTTGTGAGATCTAGGACAAGTTTCTTAGCCTCTGTGTATCTCAGGTTCCCCATCTACAAAATGGAGGTAAAGATAACACTTAGGATTATTTAAACAACATAACTTATATAGGTAATGCACTTATAGGTAGTGCATAGGTAGTGCTTGCACATAATAAACACTGCTAACATTCTTATTTAAATAATAATGACCATAAGTCAGATCTTCTACAGTACCTACTCTAATGCACTTTGTAATACCTATCCTCAGTTCCCTTCCATTCTTCTTTGAACTTAGTCTCATATTTTATTGCTCCATTCTTTTCCTAATTCTTGCCAATCCCTGAGACTGATGTTCTATAGCTAACCATCCTTACCCATGCATTTCTTTTCATCCCTGCTGCCCTTGCCTAGGCTATGTTCTGATAGTCTCTCCCCTCTCTCTTTTTCAGGATTGGATCATTATTCTCATTATAAAAACATGCTAAGGTTGCTCCTTCAAATAAAACATCTTTGCAGATCATATTCTGATTTTTGTTTCTTGCCAAGCTTCTTTATTCTTGCTGAATATTTTTTCCTGGATGCTTCGATTTCAATATATTTGTCCTCTGTGAAACTCATGTTTAAGCCCATTAAGAGGATGGGAACTTAATCGAACTATGGCCTTTTGGAGTGAAGCCTTTGGGAGGTGATTAGGACTGAACAAGTTCTTAAAGGTGGAGCCCTCATGATTGAATCCTGGTGGCTTTATAAGAAGAGAAAGAGACCAGAGGATGTGTACATGTTCCATGGTGATTCTGTTCAACATATTGGAACTCTTCCAGCATGAAAGCTATCCACAGATATGGCCCCTTAACCTTGGACTTCCAGAACCATAAGCCAAAATAAACCTTTTGTCTTTATGATATATCCAGGCTGTAGCACTGTGCATTAGCAACAGAAAGTTTGCTAATATGCCAAACCACTTTTCTAAACTCTTAACCAGTTAGTAATCTAGAGATCAGTTAGTAATCTAGAGTCGACCACTTTTGCTCAAAAAGTCACTTTCTTTAGTGATATTTTCCCCTACTTATTACACTGTTTCTTTGCAGTATTTACTGCTTCGACCACCTCCTCTTACTTGAGAGTCTCTCCATCCTCTGTTCTCATGACATTCCACACGCTGCTTCTCACCTCTCCACTGCTTCTCAGTCTAATTGGCTGATAGGTTTTCCTGGGCAAACCCTCTAATGCTAGCATTTCCTAAAGTACTGACTTAGGTTCTGATCCCTTTCCTTTATTCTGTCTCCACTGAAACCTCATTTGGTTTGTTGATTTCTCTACATGGGTGAAATGAAATTCTCTATCTCTTCTCTCTCTGAGCCTTTGTTTTCAACTTCTAACTAGACATCACTACCTTGCTAACACAAAAACATCACTGACTCTGTAAAAATAAAATTCCAGAACCTCTTTTCCGCTATTTGCTGTGTTTCCCAATTTTATCAAACGCATCACCTTCCTGCTAGTAATATAGACCTGAAACATACATGCTAGGTACCATGACCCCTCTTTCCCAGGTTTTCTCCTCACTGAATTCCAGAATACAGCATGTCAATGCTATCTATGCAATGTATTTAATATTCACTTTCTTATTTCCATTCTTACTGCCAAAACAGTAGGTCAGGACTTCATTACCTTCAGCAGAACTACTGATATATCTTTAACTCTTACCCTGGTCTCCCCATCTCTATTTCACCTTAGACCCTACTACCACAGAGCTCTGATTATATCTTGTGCCAAAAGCTTCAAAGGCTCCCTACAGCCCCAAAAGTAAAGAATTAAACTTAGCCCAGTATTTAAATTCTTCTACAGTAAAATCTCAACCCATTTTTCAGTATATCAAGCAAGAATCTAACTTAACTACTGAAGTTCCCTATCTCTGTGTTTTTCATTCCTCGCCTCACTCTCCCAAACTCAATCTACATCTACATCTAGTGTAGATGCCTGGAGTGAAATTTAGAAACCAGGCCAGGAGCTCATGTTCCATATATCAGGGTTGTTTGGCAATGGCAGATGGAAAGGTAGGCCTATTTACTTTAGATCTTCACGATGACAAGAGCACGGTGGCTTAGAGGACCACTCAGCCTGGATTAATGATTTGGTCTGTGCCCTAAAGAAGGTCAAGAAATTGCCAGGGTGAATAATGACTGTAGATGCTGAGAATTTGTCTGTAACAAAAACAGCCTAAAGTAACAATAAAAGTATGTGGATAGTTGAAGAGTTTACACACACACACCCACATAGCGCTTATAATTGCTAATAGTGTAATTTATTCATTTAAAATAATACAAAGCATAATAGTAACAAATGAGTCTTCATGTCCATTGGATGTATTATAATTTGGGGTGACAACTTATAGCGGTAGAACACTGGCACCATGTCTTATTACAGCTTTGTCTCACCTTTCACGGATGTTCTGGCCCATCATATTTTCTTTTTGATCCTTATTTTCTCCAGAAAACTGTAGCTAAGAAGCTCTACCCAAAAATACAACTCTCCCTCCCTCTCCTCGCCCACAACCCATGGTCAGCCACAAGTCTCACCCACTAAAAGTTTATTCCCCATAAGATGATTCTTTGGGGGAAATATGTAGTTTGATTACAAGGTGCCTTTATTTTTCAATTAATATCTGAGCTTTCCAAAGGACTTGTTCTACTTTGTAATAATGTTTTAATTTTGCCAATTGAACACCATCAGAATATCCCAGTGGTTGAATATATGGAATGATAGGACTAGAAATGGAAAAAAAGAAAAAGTACCAGTAGAAGATAAAATGTGAAGGGGAACCAGGACAGAAAGAGTAAAATGGGAAATTTTAAAGAGAGCTGAAGTCCTGTATTAAGTTGGTACTTTGAAGAAAATAAACCCATGTTTCCCTTATACCAGTTTGTAATCCTGAACTTAGCCAGGCCGTCTGTGCCTACATTGCTGACTCCTGGGCATTAGAGAGCCACAAAACATGTTCTCCTGAGCAGAGAGTGGGTGCTTATAGTCTCTTTGTTACAGGTCAACTTTATATCTGTCAAAGCACCAATTTACAGAACTACAAAACCTTTGGGTTAAGTTGCTTCTTACGAATGGTTCATGATACAAAAGTGTGACTTATGCTAAAGCAAGAAACACAGAGGCAAAAATGCAGGGATAACTTGGGAATCCAAAAGTTGACTTCGGGTATGACCTTGGAAAAGTCATGAAGCTTCTAGGCCTGTTTTTATACCATAAAATAATAACTTGGATTTCTATGAAAACCCTTTGAGCAACTCTGAAAGCCAGCATGTGACAAGGTATTTTCTCAGCAGCCAAAACATTCTCTATAACTGATGATTTTTTTTTTTTTATGCACGGAAAGACAGACATAAATGTTACAGTTCAGTTAATGTTTGAAGTTTTCCCCTGCACAAAATAATAATGCAAATAGCCAGAACACACAAAGCTAAGTGTAATAATTCTATCAGGTTTAAATACTCAGAGGCTTCCAATGCAAAGTAATTTGAGCAGCATCAGAAATATACACCATGGGCAGCAAACAGTCCTTTTACATTTAATTAGGCAAAGAAATGCCAGCTGAATGGGTTAAAAATTGCCACTATTTCACAGTAAGTGATTTTCTTAACTCCCAAGGGTTCAAATTACTTTGGCAGGAAAAGCAATTATGCAATTAATAGGGGAAAAATCTCCAGAGCTCTGTAATTTGCAAAGAGGTAAAGGTTCTGCGCTGGCCTGCAGGGGACAGCTGATCTCTGAAGCCCATTTTCATTCTCTTTTTTTTCTTTCTTTCTTTCTTTCTTTCTTTTCTGTCTTTTTTTTCCTTCCATTTTGACCACACCCGAAATAAAAACCAAGGATATTTTGAGGAGTAGGAAAGCACAACAGCTCAGATAATGTCCCCACCAGTATATTCATGACAGGCTCATCAGAGTGGAGGCCTGCAATCGGAAGATTAAATACCCATTTACCAGCATCAGAGGAGAGTTTGGTTTTATAATGTATTGTCCTCTATTCCCCAGGAGGCTGCTTTGTTTGATAAAATGCTGAGTGTGGTGTAAAAATATCCCTCTCACTGTAATTTGCACTCCTCTCCATTTAGAGCTATTCTTGCTGCAAACGAGAATTGAAAGCTGCTAAAATTAAGTGGTGTCAGTTCTCAATGACACTTTAATGATAGAGTGCTCAGCAAATGAGATGAGAATGAATTCCAGCATCTCTGCTAAAGATAGTAACCAGTCCCAAACACTGTAATGTTCCAACGGGGCCACACTTCACCTGCTTCATTCATATTTAGTAGAACTGAAATAGAGAAACTAGCATTTAAGTGGCCATAAAAAGAAAGGTGAAAATACCTGATGGCCATTGGTTCAAACTAATTGGAGTTTGGGGTTTTAAGTCTAAGATCCTCCCTTGGGCCTAGCCTCCTACTGCTTTATCACAGAAACAGGATGTTATATCTCAAGAGAGTACAGTATGTGTCCCATTGACCAAAAAAGCCTCTTCTGGTACTGTGACCAAGAGGCATGAGGCTCTGATTCATTTGGCTTGACATTTGTTGTATTGTCATGTTCTCATGGACTTCAGTGTCTGGATCACTTTCCAACCAACATGGTGTCTGTGATGGACAAAGGCGACTTCATTCTCACCATGGGGGAGAAATTGCCATAGATCCCTAAGCATCTAATGGGTGCATTGTAAAAACTAGAGGAGAAAACATGGGAGAGGGAGGTATGTTGCAGTGCCTCCCAGGTAATGCACAGTAAATTCTGGGGCAATAGCGCAAACATTACAGAGGTCCCTGTGCATCTACCAAGGCCACACAGGAGGCCAACTGACTAAAGCAAGAGCCTGAGTGGATAGATAA
The DNA here is from genome assembly GCF_001458135.2 of Marmota marmota marmota. Taxonomy (NCBI): domain Eukaryota; kingdom Metazoa; phylum Chordata; class Mammalia; order Rodentia; family Sciuridae; genus Marmota; species Marmota marmota. The sequence continues at coordinate 29,613,412 of NW_026000016.1, read as the reverse complement.
CCTTCCTCACCCAGACTCTGGTGATCAGCATCACATATGGAGTCAAGGAAACTTGAAGGCAAATTCACAAAAATCTTGTTTTACAGGCATACAATGCAATCCAATGATTAATTTCAGTATCAGAGGCTATAAAGGCCACCCCAGAAAATGTATATATATATATA
>NW_026000016.1:29606897-29613230 GCF_001458135.2 Marmota marmota marmota | reverse complement strand
TATATATATATACATGTGTGTGTGTACACTTGTGTATGTGTGTATATGTGTGTACAAAAAATATAAACTGTTTAAGGAACTTATAACCCACTTAAAGCAACAAATAATTATGAAAAATAATTCTAGACAACTGTTTATTTCAAAGAAATTTATAGGCATGTCTATATCAGGCACAGAGAAGATAGATAAATACAGGAAAAAGACCATTCTATTACCCAGGAGACCCTTGTTTGAGAATGGTATCCTGGAGAAGGTGATCTGGGGGTGGACCTTGAGGAAGTAAAAGACATGGATAGGAGGAGAAGAGTGTTTCTGGTAAGAAGGTGTTTCTGGCAAGAAGAAATGGTAAAGTAAAGATATGGAGAGACTGCCCCATTTGGTACTGTATTAGAAGGAATAATGAGAGAAAGGTGGCTGTTTGCATAGATAGGTACATCCTGCATGGATACCTATGTTTTCATCTAAAGAGTTTGAATGGAATCTACTTAATAACAAAGTTTCCATAGATCCCTAAGCATCTCATGGGTGCATTGTAAAAACTAGAGGAGAAAACATGGGAGAGCGAGGAATGTTGCAGTGCCTCCCAGGTAATGCACACTAAATATCAGTGTATTGTGGGGTTATTTTTGAATGGGATGAGATATACTGAACAGGATGCTTTAGGAACTAACCTTTGCAAGACGAACCACAGATGGGGAGAACTGGGGCTGTTGCTGCAATCCAACCACAGGGTGACAAGCATGACTCTCACCACTGTGAATGCAGACCATATGTCACTAGATTTCCAAAAAGCTGCCATCTGCCACCGTGGCAATCTGATGGACCTCTGCTGCCTAGATGATGCTGACCAGGGACCTTCTGGACAATGTAGCCTACTCTAAAATGTAGTTCACACATGTTTCTTGAAATTACAGCGTGGTTTTAGAAACAGGCAGATGTGGCACACAGGAAACTGAAGAAAATAGTGAGGCTCATTGATTGTTCTTTTATGGGAGGGCTTCATTAACAATCTGGAGAATACTGGAATTCTGTGTGGCAGGGTGCCATAAATGTTTGTAAAAAAACTTCTTGGATGTTTTAAAATGAATACTCGTTTTTGCAATCAGATCTTAATGGAAAATATTGAAACAATTTTATTTCTATATCACTCAAGACCATTAGCGGTTTGGCAGCACAGCAAAGTGAATTGAAATCACACTACCTCCTCTGAGCTTCCGTCTTCTTTTATATCCATCTATCAACTTGCAACAACCAAAGAAGGGCCACCACTTGCTGTGATTGACATGACAGGGGCTAAAAGTGCTAGCAATGTGCTCCACATCAGCGAAGGGCTTACAGTTTTTTCTTTTCAAAACATGGGTGAACAAAATGTTTACAGGTTCTTTTCTTAACTTCATGGAGTAAAGGATACCCAAGTGAATCGTTCCATTTTGGTTTTTATTGAATTCTCTATAGTTTGGATCTATTTTAAACTCAGCTGGTTTATTATTGGTACATAATAATTATACATAATTGTTATTACATGTTTGTACATGCACATGATGTAACAATAAAAAGTGATCATTTTCATTCCCCTCTCCTCTTTCTTCCCTTGTTTCTCTTCCTCTATTCTACTGGTCTCCCTTCTATTTTTCAGAGCATTTTTAAAATAAATTTATTGAGGTATAATTTATGTGTTACAAACTGTGGTTTAGAGTATCCTCTAAATGTACAATTCAATAAGCTTTGACATTTGTATGTACTCCTGAAACCAACACCACAATCAAGTTCCTTCACCCCACAAAATATTCCCGGTGCCCCTTCATGGATCAACTTTTTTAAAACACTATAGATTGGTTTGTAGTTTTTTGAAAGTATTATATAAATGGAATCAGTGGCTTGTGTTCATTGTTCCTTCTAATTGTTCAATGTATGAACATACCATATTTTATTTCACTATTTATCTTGTAGTGACATTCGTTTTGAATACGATTGAACTTTCTCAAACCAGAAGGAGGGCATAGTCACCCTGGACAGAGTTTCCAGTTCTCCACCTCCTCCCAGTTCCTAGGGTGGTCAGTCCACGAATCTGCCTTATACAACTATCTCCCAGTGGCCACCTTCCTGTGGAACTGCTAGGTACAACCCACTTGACTTGCCCATTGACCCTCATCCCACAGGGACTGCACAGATGTGCCACAGAAGCTTCCCTCTCAGTCACAGTGTCTCTCGATGGAGCGTGTGCCTGGTTGCTCTAGAACCCCCTGTTAAGAACTCCCCCAGGGAAACTTGCTGTATAAGGCCTGAGACCACATGGGCCTCTCACCTTGTCTTGCTCCCCACCCGGTGGTTGAGCCTGCCTGGAACTGCTCCCCCATCTCCTGTGGTTGCTCTCTTCTCTCTGGAATCTGTAAGTAGTAAACTATGCTTCTGTTACTCTGAGTTTTGCTGTGCTGCCTCCTCTGTGTCTTGCTTGACCGACACACCCAAACCTGACTCTCCCCCCTTTCAGATTCTCCTGGAGAGTGGCTATGTTGGTTGAGACAACTCAGACAGGAGCTTAGAAAAAAAATTTTTTTTTTGGTATGAACAAGTTTCCTATGAGAGGGACACCTAGTCACACAGGTCAGACACTTAGGCATTAGGTCATCTGCCAGGGTAAAGAATCCTGTGAAAGGCATTCTGTGAATGTCCAAAACCATGTCCCCAGAAGTACCATCAGGGCTAGGCTCTAGTTTACAGTCACTCAACAGAAAGAAACCTCAAGGCCAAATTAGAGGAAAATACAAAATACCCATTGATCGGTGTGTTAATTTCCTAGGGCTGTCTTAATAAGCTCCCACATGAGTGGCTTAAAAACAGAAAATTTTCTCTCACAGTCTTAGAGTATGGATATTTAAAATCAAAGTGTAGCCAGGGTCACATTATCTCAGAAAACTCTAGGAAAAATCTATCCTAGGACTTTTCCCCAGTTTCTGGTGGTTGCTGGCAATCCTTAGCATTGTAGACTCAATTCATTTTCTGCTTGCATCTTCACCTGGCTCTCTCTCTGGTCTGTGATGCAAATCCCCTCTTCTTATAAAGATAACAGTCATATTGGATTTAGGGCCCACCCTATTTCAGCATGACTTCCTATGAACTTGATTTCCTCTGCAAACCTGTATTTCCAAATATGATGACTTAGAAGCACCAGGTAGATATGAATTTGGTGATGGTGGAAGAATATTATTCCACTCAGAACAGTGGGCATTCGGCATTTACTATTTTGCTTTCTATGAATTAGGCTGGTATGAGCACTAGTGTATAAGTCACTATGTGCATGTATACTTTCCTTTGTCTTTGGTGAATACCGAGGCATGGAATGTCTGGCTTGCATGGTAAATGTGCTTTACTTATTAAAAACTGCCAAAAATTTTATAAAGCAGCTGTACCATTTTATGAGAGTTTAGTTATTGTACATCCTTGCCACATTTGGACTGGTCAGATTGATTATTGATAGGGCTCCTTACCTAGGTTGATACAACTTCTTTGTCAGACATACATACTGGGAATATTTTCTTCCAGTCTATGGCTTGCCTTATTATTATTTTTTGCTAAGAGCAAAAGTTTATAATTTTGATGTTATAACCAATTTATAAACAATTCCACAGTTTGTGCCCTAAGAAATTTACCTATTCAAGGTTTCCTCTTCCTCCTTCTCTCCTTTTCTTCCCCCTACTCCTCCACCTTCGTCCACCTCCTTCCTCTATTTCTGTAAATGAAAAGATAACAAAATGGACATGATTCCATGTAATGCAAGGCAGCTCAGATAGTTGATTTTAGATAGTTTAAATTGAGAATATAAATTAGGCATCCAGGTGGATCAAGTAGATATGTTTAGAAGGTAGCGGTGAGGGATGGGCTAGAGATGTAAATTTGGGAGTTACTGACAAAACAATATATTTAACGTCATCAGACTCACTAACATCAACAAGAAAATTAGTGTAGATTAAGAAGAGTCTTACCAAAGACTGAGAACATTTTAACTTAAGAGGTCTGGAAAAACAGAAGGAACTAGCAAAAAAAAGAATGAAAAGGAGTGACCAGAAAAGTAGGAGAGAATCCGCAAGTGTGGTGTCCTAACAGCTAAGATGAGAAAGTGTGTCAAAGAAGAGGGAATGGTCAACAATTGAGGGCTGATGCATCACAGGAAACAGGCAGGCATCAACCATGGTTGTCCAGAGGAGTTTTTCAGTGACTGAGATCAGAGAACTTAAGACTTCAATGGAAGACAAATAGAGTAGAGTAGGTATGATAGAGAATTGGAGGATATGGAGACAGCAACTTTTTTTTTTTTTGAGAGAGAGAGAGAGAGAGAGAGAGAGAGAGAGAGAGAAATTTTTAATATTTATTTTTTTAGTTTTAGGTGGACACAACATCTTTATTTTATTTTTATGTGGTGCTGAGGATCAAACCCAGCACCCCCGCGCATGCCAGGCAAGCGCGCTACCGCTTGAGCCACATCCCCAGCCCCAGAGAGAGCAACATTTGTAGAAGTTTTGCTTCAACAGAGCCACTCAGTTTCTGGTGGGGGAAATAGGATGGAAACTATTTTTAGTACAAGTTTCCTTGAAGGGCTGTTGTGGTAACTGTGTATATACCGATCAAAGTGAATACACATTAGATCTAAACTGTGCAGATTACACACAAACTATACAAAGACAGAATTGAACACATCTTATTGGTTAGAGGGAGATTTGACTGGTTAAAGGTCACATTAATTAGGACTGCTTTGGTTGAAAGGAACAGAACCCCTCTAGAGCCAACTTAAAACAAAAAGGGAGTTAATTATAAGAATATGAATATCTTGCAGAATCTGAGGGTGCAGATGTAGTTGGTCTCTGACATGGGTTAATGGATACTTCTAGTACACATTCTTTATCTGTATCTCTACTTCCCTCCGGAAATCGTTCTATCCATTTCTTTTAGTTTTGCAGGCTTTTTTCCTCTGTATCTCATGGTGAAGTGGGAGAGTATCAAGAGCCATCTGAGGGTTCTATGTGGACTACATCAGCATTGCAGCTGGTGAGGGGATAGGTCTGGCATGGGAACTTTCCATGGCACCTCCTCCCCACCAGGAATAGACCACCTGATGCAGGAGTATTCCCTCTGTGCTCTGTCAAAGGTCCCACACAGCACCCAGCACCAGAGATGGGGTGACATGTTGTAGCAGCACAGCCCCTCTGAGTTAGGTGTGATCTGCCGAGATGCCAATCAACCTACTGACTGCAAGACATCACAAAGCAAGACTCCACCCCTGAAACCTTATTCCTGCCTTTGATGTACCCCCTTAAACAAACCACAGGAGCTATTTTCTAATTGTCCAACTCCAGCTTCTGTGTGGACTGGACCTGTCAGAAAATATCTTTCTGACTTTGTATTTGTTCTTCATTAATTATTCTAGACTTTAATTCCTTAGGTGGCTTAAATCCTCCTGAACAGGAAGAAGAACCCCTAATGAGGTGCTGGATGCCTCCCCATAGTTGAACCTTCTCTACCGCTTCCCTACCACTGAAGTGTCTCATCCCTCAGACACTTCTCCATTCCAACTGTCCTCAGCCCATCTCAAAATTAGTTTCTCTTATTGACGTACCTATGTCAGGTGCCACCCCTGACCTAAGCAACTGAAGTCATGGGAATCAACTGGTGTAGTAAAACCACAATGCAAGGAATAACTTCTGGTGGGTAGAATGAGCCACTTCCAGATTATAGGGAGTTGAGTCCTGGAAGATAATACAAAGTGTAAAGTACTACACAGATGAACCACTCTTCTGAATACAGTAAAATGAGGTAGAAGCTCATGAAGATCAGTCAAAACAACAACTACATTATACAAGTATACAGAATTCACAAAAGTTATGTACATATACGTGTGTGTACATTTGGCTTGAGGTTGAATTTCTTGACTTTACTGGAACATTTGTCTTCCTAATTGTGATGTACATAGTCTTATAATAAAATTGATTTATATTCAATTAACAGTGAGTTTAGACAGGATAGAAATGGCTTGATGAATGAGGAGGTCTCACTAGCTCCCTACACATGTATCCATCTAATCACGAATTTTTTTTTCTAGTGAGAAATTTGAGCTACTGAAAACTCAAGTGCCATATGTAAGATCTTTTGGCTGGTTAACAAAAAAGCCAGAAGTTTTTTCACCTACTTTAATATTACCAACTGCTACTCAACTTTGCCAGAAGATACACAATATTCATGCAAATATGTCTGTAAGGAGCTCTCTTTTCATCTTCAAAGATGAACTGATGGAAATAATAATTGTGTGGGTTGAAATTTAAATATATATATATATATATA
>NW_026000016.1:29588415-29606872 GCF_001458135.2 Marmota marmota marmota | reverse complement strand
ATTATATACAATATATATCATCCATATTATATATATGTGTGTTTGTGTGTGTGTATATATATATATATATATATATATATATATGTCTTACTGTGCTTGGGAAACAATTTTCTATTTGATTTTAGCTATATCAATATTTTTATAAATGTGAGAAAACCCAGCTGCATCAAATGCACATTCAAAAAGAGGAAGTGAAGCTGAAGAAGTGTGTGTGGAACCTTCTAGAAGTAAGGAGGTGTGGCATTTACAAGGACAGAGAAGACAGCATGGCACCCATATGCCCAAGTCTGCTTCAGCACCAGCAAGTCCTGTGGCAGTTTACCCTCTTGGGACAGTGATAACAGATAGAGCAAGAATGTTGAGCACATTACCTAAAACATCATTCCAGTCTTGTTAGCAAAAAATAATATTTTTCCTAAGTTTGCATCATATCTTATTAGACTTAGGATACTATTATCTACATAGGAGATTTAAAGTGTCCTTTTGATAGGTAATGCAATAGGTAAAACATTAAACTATAGATATTTTAGAATAAAAAAATCAATTTGATCTCCCTATGAGTTATGCAGAAATATCTCCAAATTTCTTCCAAGTTCATCTGGCGTTCCAAGGCTGCCTTACTGAGTCTTCATAATTGGCATGGTATTCAATCTTCCTGGACCTGTTTTCTCTCTTCAAAATAAAAAAAATATATAACAAAATCTACTTGATGGAGTTGGTTCCAAAATGATTAGGTAATTTATATAAAGTGCTTAGTATCTAATTGCTGCTAAAACAGAACAATAAAAAAATATATCTTTTCCTTTGACTATACTATTCATTTTTTACCATATTTTTCCACACCAATATCTTCTAGTTTATGGTAGAAAGGAGGAAAATATGAATATTATACAAGATGCTCAAAAACTCACTTATCCCAAAATATATTTTTCAGTGCAAGAATCCTACTAATTTTATTTTCTATTTAATACATAATCTTCCATCATTGATGCATTCTTCTAAACAAAAGTAGAGACTCCATGGTCAAGGGCCTGGGTATGAAGGTCAGCGAGAGAGTACTTGCTTAGCAAACACAAACTATGGGTTTAATTTTCCTCACTGGAATAGGGGGAGTGGGGAATCAAATTGTTACTCAATTACCCATTTTATTGATATCTGAACTATATCACAAACAAATCATGTTTTAACTAATTCACCTTAAAGGAATTTTGAATGGAACATTCATATCAGAAATCATAGTGGAGATCCTGATGTACTGCAATCTTACTATAGCTGCAAGAAAGTTTTGATTAATTTGAGTGAAGTTCACATTTAATAGAGTCTGGGCTTTCTCTTAACAATCAACCAGTAAATTTTTCTTGATACCTCACTACATACCATGTTAATAAGGGATAAACCATATATACAACATGCACAGAAACACATATGTAGTTGGCCCTGCATATCCGTGGGCTCTGAATCCACAGATATAACCAACCACAGATTGAAAATACTGGAGAAAAAAAACTGCACCTCTACTGAACATGTACAGCCTTTTAACTTGACATTATTCACAGCAGTGAAGTATAACAACCATTTAGATAGCACTTAGATTGTATCAGATATTATAAGTAATCTAAAAATTATTTAATGTCTATGGAAGACTGTGCATAGGCTATTTGCAAATACTTCACCATTTTATGAAAGAAATTTGTACATCCATGTATATTAGTATTTGTTCAGGATCTTTGAACCAATCCTCTGCAGATACCATAAGATGATTGTATATGCTTATGCATATACTTACATATGTGAAGATACGAATAATAACTTCCTTTAGTCAAGTTACTTACAATTTAACTGCTATATTTTGAAGTAAAGACTAATAGTAAAATCTTGTTATATAATTCAATTAAAATATTTTATGCTATGATTGGTGGCATTTCTAGTAATAGTTGAGCAAAATGAAAGTAATGATAATCAGGAGAAGAAAATCTATACAATCTCATAACTGTGTATACTTTCTTGTAATGCAATATGATATATCTTATCAATGTGGTATTTTAGTCAATTTCATCTTAAAATATTTTTATATTAAATTTAGCTTAAATTCTTACAGAATTTCAATAAGTTTTTTGTTTCTACCAAGCAAATACAATGTAGGTGTTGAAACCGACCCGCTGTATTAATGTAGGATGTGGAACCCTTAAAAAGAGTTTCCCTAGCTATTCCACTACTCAGTACTCAGTATTTTTCCAAAAGAATTTAAATCATCATACTATGGTGATACAGCCATATCAATATTTGTAGCAGCACAATTCACAGGAGCCAACTTGTGGAACCAACCCATATGCTCATCAACAGTTGAATGGTTAAAGAAAACATGATATACATACATCCAATGGAGTTTTACTTAGCTATAAAATAGAATGAAATTATGGCATTTGCTGGTAAATGGATAGAACTGGAGAACATCATGCTAAGTGAAGTAAGCCAGACTCAGAAAGTCAAGGGTTGAATGTTTTCTCTCGTGGAAGCTAGACCAAAATGAGGGGAAAAAAGAGGAGACCCCATGAAAATAGAAGAGAGTTCATTGGAGTATGGGAAAGAGATTGAGTTCAAGGGTAAAGGAACAGGAAATGTGAGGAATGTTGGGATGCAATTGACCTAACTGTCCTTTGTGCATATGTGAATATACCACAGTAAGTTTTACTTTCATATATATCTATAAAGCATTGATTTTAAAAAGCTTTAGAAAAAGGAGAAATTCTCACAATTAAATAAAAGCATAAAATTATTTCATCAAATAAAATTATTCCAATGAATTTAGTGCTCTTTGACTTTTAGATCCAGAATCATATGAAAATTTCCTGATTTAAATCCATAGATACTTGGGGAATAAAAAAATAAAACAAGATGTCACAGAATGGTTTCAAAACATATAAATGTCTCATTGACTTTTTAAAATATTTTTATTGTATAAGTGCCTTTGTGCAGACATAACCAGGGAGTTTTTCTTCTTAGATATACTGTTCATGTCGTGTTTACTAAATTCCCTTATTTGAACTCACTTTTGGCTTATCCTATGCATATAGTGCAGAAATTATATCAGCTACATATAAATATATTTCCAAAGAATACAGTGACATACTATAAGAATTCTTTTATCCAACAAATAATGTTATATACTTGTTACCAACAAATACCAGTATATATAACTGTGAGCAAAACCAGGTGAGATCCTTTTCCTAGCAGAGTTTGCAGTCTATGGAGAAGACATCATTCATCAAGTAATTATAGGAATACATATGTGACTGCAGCAATGAAAAAATCTTTGAAGAAAATGTATGTGGTGCTATACAGAAGCTTACTTTAGCAGGAACTGATTTTGTTCAGTACATCAGGAAAGGCTTTTCTAGAAAATGATGCTTTAATTGAGCTTTGGGAAGAAGTTAATTCAGAAAATGTTCTGGGAGAAGGACTAGAATATGCAAAAGCCCTACTTAAACAAATCTGGTAAGACTGGGTCAGATAGAGATCCAGGGTGGTCTTTGTTTAAGAGGATGCTGCAGAGGTGCACTGAGACAAGCCCAAGAAGCTCACCTGAGGAATTTTACCTTCAATCTTAAAGAACTTTGAAGCATCCAAGGGTTTTAAGCAATGGGGTGAAATAATGGATTTACATTAAACAAATAGTATTTTGACTTCTCCATGAGCAGCAAAGTATATATGGAAGAGAGTCAATTTTGATAGGCTAATTAGTAGGATATATCATAAAATATGAAAAATAATAGCTTGGGAATAAAGTAAAGTGTCTATATTTTTTAAAAATTAGAAGATTTTATTTTTACCATGATTGTAAAACTGCTATCAGACTTGTTCTGCAGTAAGCAAATACAAAACTGTATAAATGTAGGTAACCAAATATATAATGTATTGTTTTCAGTTATTAAGTAACAGAACTTCAGAGAAGGGAAACTCTTGAAGCCAACTTTATAAATGACACAGTCCTCTGAATGGAGATGTTTTCCCTACTGCTGGTACAAGAGGTAGATCTCAAAAAGCAGCAGTCACACTGAGCTGTGGAGAAAGAGTTCAGAATTTGAGGCTGCCAAAGCAGTAAAAATTTATAAGACAAGTTACCTGAGAAATGAGAGTTGTACCCAGGTTAAGGCAAAGTGACTGAAAGTCTGCACTGGGAGTTCACTATGAATCTTAGTTTGAGGCTAAGCTATACATGAATAATATTAATAATAATAAGACTGCAAGACCTAGCAGACAGTGATCTCTGCAGTGATGGAGATATCTGAGATCCAACTTAGACAGAGCAGAGAAATCTCATGAGCCTCTCCTGAATTTGGTCGAGACTATGTGCCAAAAAGACATAATTTAGGATGAAGGATGATGTCACACTCAAGGACTAAAATTAAATTTAAAAAGATTTGCTTTAACAACAGATAAAACCAGGATTGGCAAGTTCAATAGAAGTCAGTGATGTAACTGTTCTCCAGAATAAAATAAAACATCACTTAAAAGAAGCTAATATGTCAAAATACACCCTATCGTTATGTATATCTAAAAACAACACATAAAAAATAGAAAAAAGAGATTCCACAAATAGGTGATACCATAAACAAAAGAAGCTAATGTTATCTAGAATCCCTCTAACATGTTGCCCAAGGTCTACCCATGATTTAAACAATTCAAGACTTGTAGGAAAATATAGACCACAATTAAGAATAACAGCAATTAAAAGAAATAGAATTTAAGACCTTAGGTATTGGAATTAGCAAACAAAGACTTTACAAAGAGTTACTGTAATTATACTCCAAGGAATAAAAGAGAAAAAAGATCATTTTGAGTGAAGAGATAGGGATTCAGCTTTGATGTAGAAATGATAAAGAGAATCAAGTGGAAACATCTAGAGCTAAGAAGTACAACATCTAAAATTTAAAAAGAAAACAAAATACAAAAAAAGGCTCAGTAAGACAAATAATTAGATATTGTATTCGAGAACAAATAAGTAGATATTGTCAGATACTGTTCCATCTGTAGAACACAGAAAAAAAAAAGACTTAAAAATTCAACAAAACAAATGTAAAAACATAAAAGATCAGTTATCTGAGGGACAATATATGCAAGACTAGTATGCAGGTATTTAGATCTCCACCATGGCCTGTGTGTGCAGGGGTCCTTCATGGGGAGGGAGTAGGTAACCATCAGAGGTGTGAGCTGGTTGGAAATAAAAAGTCTGAAAAGTAGTATTAAGAAATAAGCACAAAAGACAAGAAATATATTATTCAAAGAGGGGGCATTGACAGATGGAAGAGACCTGATGGGTCTGACCCTAACAAAGGGAAAAGATCTCGAATGCTTTATTTATAGTGAAACATATCAAAGGGATTCACTGAGGAGCTTCTTCAGGAAAACAGGATGAAAAAGGGGAAAACAAGTTATATGGAGCTTGGCAAGTTATGGCCATTCCCAGGCAGCTGTGTTTGAACTTAGGCTGTGAGCTAAGGCAGGGCACTAGCAAGGTCTGATTTTTTTTTGGAACTGGGGAATTTCTCCCAGGAGTTCCCAGAAAAGCAACTTTCCTGCCTTATGATGGCTCAAACAAACCTATAATTCAAACACAACTTTCAACATTTAGATGTTTTAAACCAACAGGAGATGTGGCACGAAAAAAAAGGTTAAAAAATTGAAAAATTACAAACTTTGCAGGATAATAGTACAATAGTGCTGAAAACCAAAAATATCTTCCTATTTCCTTATATTTTCTTTTAAATTATATTGATCAATTATATTATTATATCATGCACATGTATAAATACATAACACCGAATTCCACCATGTTGAATTATAATGCACCAATAAAAAAGGAAAAAAGAAATAAGCCTACACTTTAAGAAACTAGAAAAAGAAGAAGAAATTAAATGCAAAGTGTGCAGAAGTATTTAAATAAGGTCAGTGTCAGATATCAATGAACTAAAAAAGAGAAAATTAATAAAGAAATGTTTCTTATAAAGGATAATAAAATTGACAAAAATGAATATTACCAATGTCAAGAATAAAGAATATACTGAAGGCATTTGTAGACTAAAAAGAAAATATTATGAATATCCAATGATTAACAAATATATAAAGTAGGCAAATTTCTTTCAAAATACAACTAACCAAAACTGACACAAGAAGAAATAGAGAAATTCAAGTTTCCCTTTATCTAGTAAAGATATTCAAATTGTCCTCAGATACCTTCTTACAAAGAAAATAAGACCCCAATTGTTTCATTAGTGAATTCTATCAAGTATTTTATAAAAAATAAGTACCAAGTCTACACAAATTATTTTTAAAAAACAAGAGAAAAAGTGAATGCTTCCCAATTCATTTTATAAGTTCTTAATAACTCTATTAACAAAACCTGATGATGATATTATAAGAAAATAAAATTAAAGACCAATATCACTCCAATAAATGTAATAAAAATGATCTACTGTTATATGCAAAACCATAAAGTTCAAAAACATTGTGTGAAAGAGAAGAGTCAAAAAATATGTTATAAATTCCTTCCAAAAAAAAAAAAGTTCAAGAAAGGAAAAACAAATCTAAAGTGGGAGAAATTTAATGTGTAATTTTTTTATGGGGTGAGGGAACGAGATGGAGATTGACCAGAAAAGGGCAAGAGAGAAATCTCTGAGATGCTGGGTTGTTCTATATTGTGATTGGGGTGATGATTATGCAGATTCATGGTGTAGATATGGATAGAAGAAAGATGACAGATAGATGATGGAATAAAACACTCATCAAGTCATATACTGTGTATTTTTGTATTCTACCTTAGTTGTTTAAAAATTATATCTTAGATGACAAAATGATCAGAGTTTGGTGACCAATTACAAATGGTGTGTTGATAGAAAAATGCAGTTATGACTGAATAACGGGAAGAAAAATGAAGTTCAGAGAAATCTTTTTTCAGCCTTAAAAATAATGCTTAAATTTCTTTTCCTGGAATTAGGTAGAAGATGGATGGAATACATAAATAAGAAATGTCTTTAAAAGTTTACAACCAGTGGAAGAATCAGAAACACAGGTATTTCTGCTGTAGTCAACAGTAACTCATTCATCCTGTATTTAAAATATAACAACATCCAAGAGGAAATGGAAAGTGCCGTGCCAAGTACATTATTCCTGAAACTTGCTATAGTCCATCCACAATGGATTACCCTGGATTTTAAACTGCACATCAGGCAAGTTTTTGTTTAGTTTGCCAAATAGAGATGTGCAACTGGAAAAATGGCTATTTCAAAAGAAGGGGATACTAAAAGAACCAAGGAAAGAAAATAGCATGGGAAAGCATTGCTTTATAATTCCACTACAAATTGATTGATAAAACTGGCATTTCTCAAGCTCTGTCATGACTGCACTATAAAGCCGTCACTGCACAAGACATTGATGAATACCCTAAAGCATGCAAATAGCAGAACTCATTTTTCACAAACTTTTGGTTAATGAGAATGACTTAGGTCCTCAGGGGAAAGGAAAAGGAGGGAGGTCAGCCTTGGCATTCATTCTGAGCAAAGCCAAGTGACTCCAGCTGCGCCTTGGAAGTTATGATGAGTTACATGAGCTCTCTGCCAGCCTTCCACCTAGTGTGGGATGGGAAGCCACACACTGCCCCTCCTGCTAACTGAGGAGCACAGAGACTCTAGTTTAAAGAAAACTTATAAAGAAATGTTATTCCTTAAAAATCTATTGATGAGGCAAATTAACCTAAATACATTTTGGCTCATAGTTTTTTTTTTAAAGCATATACTTCAAGGATGAAATATTTAGCATACCATCAATATGTGAAGGATGTGAGAAATAATAGTTATTTATTAGCCATTTTCTGTATATAAAATTAAGGTAAATTCAATATTTTTAAGAATGTAAGCCCAGTCAATAAACTAACCTTTATATTTCCTCCAAATTTTCCTTTTAATTTGAAGTTGTTTTAGGTAGTAGATTCAGAGGTAGAAATTTTAAGATAAAAACATATTAGTATATATATAAATATATTTTATCTGTATGTATAGACATAAATAAATATATGTATTTATTATTATAAATAATGCTCCCTTAAGCCTTCCTATCTTTCTAAATATTTATTACGATAATTTGAAATTTTGGATATTTTTCAAACATTAGTTTGACATTCATTTTGGTTTTTGAGCATGCTGATGCGTAATGTGAATGGAACCCCATAGATATGCCCTCTAGGGCACTGGGGTAATCCTACATTTTATGGTTCTCTTGCTCAGGACTATTTTTTTAAAACTAGGTTTTATTTCTTTTTAAGTTCTTTTTTTTTCCTCTCAGCTCAGATGTATTTATTTTTTAATTCTCATAAATTAAGTTATATAGTATAATCTAGCACCAATAAGAACACAAAACATAAATTTGAAATAGGTCTTCAAAATCACATTGTGATATTCAGTCATAATGGTCTTAAGTAACACCCATATTACTTTTTGGAGATTGACATTGAAATGAAAACAGAGGCTTAAAACTCATAGGAAACTCAAATACTAAAAAAAAAAAAAAAAAAAATCCACGGAGCCTATTTTAAAACACATGTGAGATGGAACCTTAGTAGATAAGAATGTATTCTACTAAAACAATCATCCGTCAGAAATTTCACTTCCAGAATTCTAGATGATATGGATCCATTAGGAATAGATTCTAGGATACTGGTCTACAAACTACTTCCTTTTTCACCTCAATGATAATAAATCTATATAACCATTATTTTTTATACATATATTACTGCATAGATAATATACTGGATTAACTGTTACTCCATTGAACAGTTGAGATATTTAAATGTTTTCACTGCTATAAGTAAATATATATATTATATATTAATGGATAATATGCCAAAATACTATATATATATATATCTTTATTATGACTCACTTACTAGTCTTCCACAGTTTTCCTGAAAGATCTTTGTTTTCTGGAAAAATTTAAGAAAATTTTATTTAGTCCTTTTATGTGTCAAAATCATTATGTGCTTTTGCACATAAATGAAAAATAAGACAGGATAGAGAAGTTGGAGGTAATTACTCTTTTCATCAAAATTTTGGTTAATTTAATGTAAGGAGAGATCTAATATAGAAAGGATTTCTTAATTCTTTTATAGGGAATCAGTTTTTTATATTATTTCTTTTTTCTTTTCTTGCTTGAGTATGTAAAGACATTTTTCTTTATCCTTTAAATCCAAGCATCCCACAAGCAAACATAAATATAGATCATTTTCATTGGTTTTCTCTAATCCTTAGTGAGCCCTTTTGATAAAATTTACTTATTTTTATACCTTTATTTTATTTATTGTTTTTGTGTGGTGCTAAGGATAGAATCCAGTGCCTCACGCATGTAAGGCAAATACTCTACCAGCTGAGCTACAACCCCAAGCCCAAAATTTACATTTTAATTTAACAAATATTTATTGAGTACTATTTTTATGACAATCACAAAATATCTCTAGGGACATTGAAATGAACACGAAAGACAAAAAATACCTGCCTTCATTCCAGTGGGGGAGGAATAAAACTAAACAAGTATTTGTTACATGCAATTGTTATTTTTATAGGCATTAATGATTTAATACCAGTTATTTCATACTGTTCAACATGTTAAATTTAGAGTATATAAGATAGTAATAAGTGCTGGGGAGAAAAACTATAGCCAGATAAAAGGGAAAAGGGAGAAAAGTTGTTCCTAGTGTTGCCTGTTTTAAATTGGTAATAGGGCTATATCCTTAAAATGTACATCAATCTCATCACAAGGTTTATAAGCCTTTATCTGCCATAACCCTTGCCTATTCTTTCAGTCTCATTTCAGATCATTCTCCATTTTCGCTTCAATCGTACCATCCATCATACTTTCCCTTGAACATACCTATTCTTTCTCTCCCAGGAGGTGTTTCTTTAACTACTTCTAAGTTTAGTCTTTTGTTTGCATTTTTTCTTCTTCAAATCATGCTGTGATCATAATCCTAGTTCTAACTTCTCAGTCTTCTACTCTCCCCCATGACTAAGCTGGATTCTGAAACTTAGTAGGGGAAACCCCAGTTTGTCCAGCTCTGATGATTATTCTTGCAAGTGTTTGTACCTACCTCTGGCAATTAGCCCTAATGATTCTCAGTCCTGATTGTGCATTTGATTCATTTGGGAGCTTGTTTTAAAAACATCCATTTCCAGATGCCATCCCATATTAAATAAGCCCAAAAAATACAGAAGTAGAGGCTCAAAATCAATACTGCTTAAAACTTTCTCCAACTAATGCTAATTTGCTTAAAGGTCAGAGGTGCTTTGTTAAATTCTGATGCCTAAGTCCCACCTCCCAGATACTCTGATTTATTGGTTCAGTGGTCTAGACTGGACAATGTTAAAGAGTTCCCTAGGCAATTCCACTATGCAGTCAAGGTGAGAACAACTGGTTTGGGTGGCTAATTATAATGTATAATAATAGAATGTTATAATAGAAAAAGAAGTTACTCATTGAGAAAAAAAAAATTTCCCTCTACTGTCTTAGATTCTGCAATTGGAAACGTGACTTAAATTTAGGAAAGACAGATTAGTGAAAGAAATACAATTTTTATTTAATGTTAATTTTTAATTTTTGCATGCATAGAGACCTTTATAGAAAACAAGACCCAAGAAGTGGTTATAGCCAGGAGTTTATATACCATTTTCTCACAGGGCAATAAATTGTGAGAAAGTGACAAAACAAAGGAAAAAGAGATTTGAGCTTTAGGAGTAGTATATGGAGGGAGGGTATATACATGGGAGAAAACTAATGGAAGACAAGGGTTGTTTGATGAGGTTGTTTGATGATGCAACTTATCTCACTGTTGTCTCCATCTCTAATTATAAAAGTTGTTCCCCCTCTCATGGTACAAGAGAAGGGGCACTTCATAAGAGAAATGTAGTCCCTAATTGTATGCAAATCCAGGGAAGGTAGAGAGATTTTCCTCTGTCTGCTTTGTCTCAGTTAACTTCAGCACAAAATAGTCTTTATGTCAAAGGGGCATATTTTGGGGATGGCATATTTTGACCCCCTTCAGGTGAAATACAGATGGAGAAAGTAAAAATAACAAGTAGCCACGGTGAGACACAAGGTGTCATATGTTCACTCATTTCCACCATAGTAATGCCATACTGTTTCTAAAATTACAACTAGAAGACAATAAACAAATAAATACATTAACTTTTGTGCCTGAGATCATTCATCTAGTCAGGAATCAAGTTCAAACCCAACCTGGTACTAGTATCTACCTTCTCAACCACAAGAATAGGCTACTTTGCCTCTAAATGGAATGGAATAGCTCTGGTGCTACCTTTAGATAACATTAAAAACATTTTAATTGAAGTCAACTTATGACGAATTAAAATGGGAACAAAGTCGCATTGATAGCTAAGGGTCTGTGTATAATTTATACCAAAAATCATGCAAAAACACACCTGAACTCCTTGTCAAAGTTGATGCTGAGTTACAGCTGAAGAGGATTCTGAGGATGTAATCAAATCAAGAAGAGACCTTTATCACAACCCAAAGCAGTGTTTTCCAAAGATTCTCTTGAAGATAATAAAGGGGGTTCATGAAATATCTTCAGTAATTTGAAAGCCCCAATATAAATTCTGTATGTCCTTAGCTCCTTTTGAGCCAGCACAGGCCAAGTCACCAGGTTTGGTTTGTTCTGGAATTACATCAACTCAGAACAGTAAAACTGATAGCTCAGTTAGCCTAAAACTCTTGAGGTGACAAAGAGCTCCAGGATTACATTCGGGACAACTGATAAGAAAGAAAAGACAGAGTGTACCTCTTCCTGAGTGCTCTAGTGATTGATTTAGGGAAAGTAAGTATAGAGCAGGTTTGGGTCGCAAAATCACTCTCAGAACCTGGGAGTGAAGTTAGCCAAGATAGGCTTTTTCAAAAATATAAATAAATAAAATGCTGAGCTGAACAAAAGGATATATACACTAGTGGGAGAAACTATGATTATACTCCCTAAAGATGGAGGTTAATCTACACCCTTCTATTGATGGTTAACTTCTGTGAGTTTTCCTGTTAATCAGAATCATATGGAAGCTCTAACAGAAGGAAATGACATCATTAAACCATAAAGTTTTGTATTTCAAAACAGAAAGTAATTTTTAATAATTTCAAGGATATTGTTTCAGGTCTTCAATTTTAGGAATACATTACCTTTTTAAAAAATATCTTTAATGTTTGACACACTGATTTCTCTTTTTATGACCTTGGTACTTCTTTGAAAAATGAAGCAAAAACTTTGAGATTTAAGTTGGATCTGGATTGAATCTCCCCAAACTCATTATCTTATGCAGATCCAAACACTACTGCTCAGCAACCAGGACATTCAGACCATCATTTTTATCCCTTTCACACAAGTGGGTTGGATCTCTTATGTCAGAGTCGGATTTGTAAAGCAAAGAACAGGAACCAGGTTTGATATTGTGTTTCAATAAGCCAAACTGGAAAATGGAGGTTTAAACCCAACACAATGAGAGTTTCTGAACACTTCTCATGCTTCTGATTTTCTTGAAAATAAGCCTCCTTGGGTTGCACGGTGTCTTTAACCTTCAAACTGTCCTTTCTCCAAGAGCTCCATGCCTTTAGAAGATATGTGTTTACTTAGAGAAATCTAATTTGTGTTTTGTTAATGTGTGCTGTCTTTTCTTGCTAGATTACATTAAACGAGAAATACAGTTACCCAAAAACCATCTCACTTGAAATCATTCATAAGCTATCAACAAGGGAATCCATATACCAATTTCCTTTTTGCTTTATAACCATCCACAGCACTAACTTGACCTTTACCTAAACAGGACTATAATTGCAGTTAAGATTATATAATTTACAATAACAACAAAAAATTACTTTGAAGGAACTGCTGCTGGGCACAAATGTCTCACAGCCATTAAGTGTATCATTCATCTTGAGGAGAAAATCATTCTTATCCACATCGACATTTTTAACATAAACTGTAGTACTCTCTGTTGGCACCTTTTTACGTACCCATTAATCTCAATAGTAAAGTCTCAGTCTCACCCACCTAGTCTCTGAAGTTTGGATGTCACTACTGTGTACAATAAAAATTGTATATTCATGAACTCCATTTGTTTTATGTCCTTCTCTCTGTCAAAGCCTCCCAAGCAGCATATGCTCTGCTCTGTGGAGAATAAAATCAAATTTGTCTGTCTTGTCATATTGTCATCAAAGTGATAGTATCACAATTAGATTAACATTTTGTGAAGGAGCTGAAGGGAGGGAAATGGAATAGGAGCACATTATAATAAAATCCACTTAACCCTTTCAGTCACAAATCCCTTTTTCTTGAGCACCCGGAGGCAAAGAAGGCAATCAGACTCGAAAATAAGTGACACTGTCAAATTAGTATGATCTATGTCGGAATCAAATAGGTCAGTTACTAGGCCTGCAAGGTACATTTTTACTTGAAGGGACCATTAAGATTTTGTGACAACAATCTTCAGAAGTAAGACACTTCCTAGGGTTCTCTAAACGAATCAGTGTGGATTTAAGCCAGCAAGAATTGGTTGGGATGGTTGGTGACACTATTTGACCCTTAATATATTATCACTCATTGAAGTCTTAAGTTCTAACTCTAAGACAATTCCATATCCCATAATGGCTAGGTCCTAGGAAATTTATTCAATTAAAATTTCTGTATACCAGATAGAAAGTTTATTTTCATTATTCTGATAGTTAAAAGAAAAGTACTATGAAACTCTAACAGAAAATGTTGTGAGTCAGAAGTGAGGTCTGAACTAAGAATGGGTTGAAACAGAATAAAGATTCTGGTGTTACTCTACCAAGTACTTCTTTCCCATTATGTGGAGGATAAAAAAATCTCACACGTGTAAAGAAAGGCCCTAGTTAAAATGGAACTTCTGTTTAATTTGTGCTGTTGCATGGAACGGAGTGAACTCTCTTCAAGTAGGCTGTTTTCACCAAGGTTGTCACAAGCGATGGGAAGTCATTGCTCCTCTGTCTCCCAGGGTGCCTGGTCAGGGGTGTCACAGACCTGGGGGCTGCCATGGGCTTCATGGGCTGCACTGAGGCTTGCAGCAGGTTGACCTCCCCATGACCTTTTCCCAGGGAGGAGACCGCATTTATTGGATTAAGACTCATAGGTCTTAGAGTCCAGCCATCCTAGTCAGCCTCTGTGGTCCATGCAATTGTATAATTTTTTTTCCCATCCCAGAACTATCCCCTGCCTTAGACTCCTTCAACATCAGGGTACTTAACAAGCAATTTATCATTAAAGCATGTGCCATTTGGTATTTTACCTACCTCTTTCCTGCAACCTTACTGGTCACACTGGCTATTTCCCTGGACTCAATAGCTACCTCTCTCACATCCTCCATCTACTCCCCACCACTGTAACCCTTACTTCTTTTGTTGTTGTTGTTGTTACAGGGGATTGAACTCAGGGACACTGGAGCCACATCTCCAGCTCTATTTTGAATTTTATTTAGAGACAGGATCTCAGAGTTGCTGAGAGTCTCACTTTGGCTGAGGCTGGCTTTGAGCTCTTGATCCTCCTGTCTCAGCCTCCTGAGTTGCTGGGATTACAGGAGTGAGCCACTGTGCTTGGGACCCTTACTTCTTATTCATTACTCACTCCTTTTACTTGGACTTATTTATTTGTCTTCAGAGGTAATTCAAGTGCCCTGTCCTTAGGGAAACCTCAGGTGAATCCGTTTAGTTGGCCTATGGCTTATTATCACCATTTCCCCCTAAATTAATGAATACCTATGTTTCCTTAGGCTTTAAGACACAAAACAATAATTTGGACCTATTTCTTTTTCTCTAATATATAGACCATTGCTTAGTGCATAGAAAGTTCTCATCAAATCAAAATAAAGAATAAATTCATGGTTTCTAAGTATTTATGAAGTGAAGACCTCTAGAATACTAGATATTTGCAGGGAAAATATCACAATGAAAAGTTGTTTCATGTTTGAATTGGGGTGCTTATTTGTATCGGGAGAATTCATAACACATCTTTATTGAACAACCCATGGGACAAAAACTATCATTTTATTCATATGAGAAGAAAGGGAACATAGATTGACTGCAGATCCAACTAAATAGACAAATTACAGGATAAAAATTCAGTTTTGTTTATTAGACCACTATCCTTGGAAAAGGTTTTAATAGCATGAGTAGTGGCTCATGGGGTTTGGTCTTAGATTTGAACTTTTTATTTTAAATAAACTTATTGGATAATAATAATAATAGTAATAAGATTTAAAATATTGAGAAATTACTATAAACTTTCCATACAGTAGCTCACTTGATACTTGTAGGACCCCTTTAGATTAGATATTATTATTCACCACACTTTACAGATGAGGAAACTAGGGCATAGTGTGCCTGCTGACATGTTGATCATATCTTGAGATGACATAAAGCTGAAATGAATGATCTATTGGATCATAAAATCAGGCTTCAACAGGGCTCAGTAGACTGGAATAATGAATGAAAAATTCAGTTATGTACTATGGGGAGTCTTTGGCAGAAGTTTGTTGGTAAAACAAGAAAACAAACCAACAAACAAAAACATGTTAATGACTTACAAAAGACCTGAAATAATGATAATGTTCAACATTAGGGAAAATTGTATAAGTCTATTTACCAACTCTTATTAAATCTCTATCACAGCTAGAAAGAGCCAGGTAGATTTTTAATATCATTTCTTCTTGGAGAAGGGAGTCAATAATTTGAGACCAGATGTATCAGATATTTCTGCACATGGAATCACTGAAGCCAATCCAAGTGCGATTACAACATTCCATTGCCATATTCCAGGATAACCTGCCAAATTCACCTCTTGTCCTTCAGTTTTATCATTTATCATCCTTAATGATGCAGTTTCCTAGACTTAGAAATAGCAGCTGCTAGGGACCTATTGGACACCCTTCTCAGTCAATTCTTCTTGGGTGGTGTCTCTTCACTCAAGGTGTTGGGGAACTGAGGCAATTTATCCAGGTTCATGAATATTTTAGCATTAACATTTAGATGATTTAAACAGGAGTATCTGGAACATTTAAACATAAAATTTAAAAAAATTTAGCAATTTTTACTTCATTTTTCATGAGTAGAAATGGTTTATAAAGCAAGAAATTTAGAATGCTCTGCATTTATTCTTTCAAATATGATCCCTTTCACTTTATACCCTCCACTCCATAATTTCTAATGAAGCCTCAAGAAACTTTATAACAATAAAAAAGGAAAAAAAATTTATATCTAACAACTAATTTTGCAGATTAGATAGGTCTAAAAGTGGTGGTCCCAAGGTGTTCTCAAGGATAGTGGTGAAATGACAAACAGGAGAAGCAGCTCTCTTAAAACTACTCTTCAAATCCACTTGAATAAATCAGATAAAAGGATAAAATGTTGCTTTGATTTTCAAATAATTTGATATTTATATATGATTTTAAATTAAATCTGTTATTATATTTCTAACCAGAAATGTGGTAATTGGGTATGATGGTGTATTCCCGTAATCCCAGAGACTCAGGAAACTGAGGCAGGAGATCATAAATTCAAAGTCAGCTTGGGGAACTTAGCTATACTCTGTCTCAAAAATAAAAAGGGCTGGGGATGTGGCTCAGTGGTAGAGCACCCCTAGGTTCAATCCCCACTACCACTAAGTAAATAAGTAAATAAATTACGCATTGGGGATATAGCTCAATGGTAGAACACTTGCCTACTATGCCAGAGGCCCTGGGTTTAATCCCCAATAGTGTAAAAAAAATCAAATAAACCAAAAGCATAGTTTTTTCTTTAAATAATTTTAGAAATCATACCCTTTATTTTTAAAACCTTTCAACCTGATAAAAAAATTGTATAAAAAATTGTTCTGCTAAGAACTAAGGGAAGCATCTACCAAAATGAATGGTGTTCCTTTCTACCCACTCGCCCCCCAATATGTATCAATAAGAATTCTAATATCTATTGTAACCTGCAGCATCTTATATCAATTATAGTATTCAAAGAAAATAGATGAAAGATTATTTATGCTTCTTATCAGGATTATTTACTAAGCTGTGGATTTCAAGAAATTTATTCCTTGAATCTAAATTGGCAATTTATTAGCATAAAATTGTTCAGACTATGTACTCCATTCTTGAATTTTCACATCTAATGAAGGAGCATTTCTGGAATGATTCTGTGAGGAGCTTGGCCAACTTTTTCCTATAACTCAAAAATTTAACTGGTGACAATTATAAAATTTAATAGACTAGAAGACTGAAAACAGAAATACTTCCAGAAAATTTGAAAATATTTATTCAAGAAAATCTGCTATATACCATAAGAATAACAAGAGTCTAGTCTCCCTCTTCCCTTCAACCATCTCCATTTTATGGAAACTCTCTCCTCAGCTCTCAGCATGAGAAGTGTAGGTCAC
Source organism: Marmota marmota marmota (assembly GCF_001458135.2). Taxonomy (NCBI): domain Eukaryota; kingdom Metazoa; phylum Chordata; class Mammalia; order Rodentia; family Sciuridae; genus Marmota; species Marmota marmota. The sequence continues at coordinate 29,589,393 of NW_026000016.1, read as the reverse complement.
AAATTATTTCTCTTTGCAATTCTATTCTGGGTGGATATGACTCAAAGGACTATCTTCTCTTTAACCATTCAATTATTGGTTATTGGTTAATCTGTTAATTTCACATAGCCAATATTTAGTGTGACTCAATATTTAGTGTGACTTCTTGCCCCCTATATTGCATAGCCCTGTTCCACTTATCTTTAGATCAGATTTCCATGTTGGGAGTGAAAAACTTTGAGGATCAAGAGTTACCATTTCATCTAAGTATATGCAGAAAAGTCATCTGGACAAGTGGGCCACTCTTTCCACCCCCAACTCTAATGCAATGACCTTAATGCTCTGCACAGGGGAGGAGAGGAAGACTGTAAGAATGGAAAACTCCAAATGTTTGCCTAAGGGACTGCCTTTATTTGGAACAGAAGGTAGAGAATTCTACATCCAATGCCCTTATCAAAAATAATGGAGATCTTGATGGACTGAAATTAAGAGGAGGCCACTTGCTCCATGAAACAATAAAAATCCCAGTGTGGTAAATTATGTAGAAGATTGCTTTCTCTATTTCTACAAGAAATGCCGTTGGGATTTTGATTGGCATTGCATTAAACCTATAGAGAACTTTTGGTAATATCGCCATTTTGATGATGTTAGTTCTGCCTATCCATGAACAGGGTATATTTTTACATCTTCTAAGATCTTCTTCTATTTCTCTCTTTAGGGTTCTGTAGTTTTCATTGTATAAGTCTTTCACCTCTTTTGTTAGGTTGATTCCCAAGTATTTTATTTTTTTTGAGGATATTGTGAATGGAGTGGTTGTCCTCATTTCCATTTCAGAGGATTTGTCGCTGATATACAGGAATGCCTTTGATTTATGCGTGTTGATTTTATAGCCTGCCACTTTGCTGAATTCATTTATTAGCTCTAATAGTTTCTTTGTAGACCCTTTTGGGTCTGCTAGGTATATAATCATGTCAACTGAAAATAGTGATAATTTAAGTT